>NC_043974.1:40837707-41137707 GCF_902148855.1 Sphaeramia orbicularis | reverse complement strand
ACACAATCACACCACAGTGGTTTTTTTTTCCAAAGTATGCAGACACATGCTTTAAATGTTGTGGTTTGACCCCCTCCTCAGCCCCTCACCCCCTCCCTCTCTTTCTGTGGAACTATTATTAATATGAAGCCTCATTTCAGTAAAGGGGGAGATGAGAACACAGCAGCTTGACTCACAAAGACAGTGTCAATATTTAAACTGACCTGTTCCTCATAGTTTTGAGTCCCATGTTTTCTGTTCTAGCTGACATTTTAACTGAGTTGTCATTGGCTGCCATCAGTTCATTGCGTACTGTAAATGAATTGGACCTGATAACGGTTGTACATGTGACCTTCAGCTAATTAGCCTCAGGTTAGTTATTATGTTTTCACCAACAGTTGAACTGACACATTGGACTCTTTGATGTTTAATCCCACGTATCTTTGGTTATGATGAACTGGTTTTGGATTGCAGTTATGTCATCTGAGTCCAAAAACATATATATTTGTACGGTGCTGCCCAGGGTGCCTGTGCAGGTCTTGAAAGTCTTTTAAAAAGTCTGAACCGCTCTTTTCCAGACCTTGAAAAGTCTGGAATTTTGTGTGGAAGTCTTAGTAAAGCATGGAACCACTGCAAAAATCTAAATCTTACCAAGTGTATTTTTGTCATTTCTAGTCAAAATATCTCATCACACTTAAAATAAAACATAATCACCTAAAGAGTAATTTTTCAGTGAGATATAAGAACTTATTTTTAGAGAGTAGATCTGGAAAATCTTATTTGAAGAAATTTTACCAAGATCAATTTCACTTGTTCCATTGGCAGATTTTTTTTTTGCTTGATTTTTTTGCTAAATTCAAGCCAAAAAATCTGCCAATGGAACTATTAAAATTGGGTATGCTGGACTTTTACTTGTAGTGGAGTACTTACTGCAGGACTACAATGTAATATTTATATTTTTAATGATGAAAACTGGGTGATAAATTTGACGGCTTTCCATTTTTTCCCCATTAACCCTTTTAAGACTGCCATTATAACAGGCCATGTTTTCTTTGCAATAAAAGTGTCACAAAATGTCTTTTTTTTTGCCAGTGGTTTTGCATCTTTGTTTTCAAGAAGAACTTAACTTATAATATCTGGCCATTAATTATCATTATTCTAAATAATGAATGCTAAAAACACTGTGTTTTAGTAGAAAAGAAAAAAAAAAAAAACGGTAAATGTCCGTAATGAAACTTTTTTGAGATAATAGTTGAAAGTGATAAAGTGATTGATAAAGCACTTTGTGACTCTGTCTGTGAAAAGTGCTCTATAAATAAAATTTACTTTACTTATTTACTTAAAGTTTTTCTGCAAACATGCTTTTTGGTCTCGAACATTGTGTGTTTATATTATGGCTTCATATTTTTTATTTCCAGGTGTTTTTCAGCCTGTGTGGAAGTATTCTTTTCTACTTGTAATGAAGTCCCACATTGCTGCCATAAAGTGTTACATAATGTTGAAAAGCTCAGGATCTCAGCTATCTGATGCCATTTGAATTTTGTGGATTGCACAAACAGTTCAGTAGTTACAGTAATTTGAATGTTGTAAAGTGCAAACTGCAGCACTGGAGAGATTGCAGTTATTAAAGAGTTAAATAGAAATAAGGGGTTTTGAATTTATGAGGTCTTATTTTCTGCAAATATTTGACCTTTCATTTAATTTATCCATCTTTTAATTTCTTTTTGCTAGAGTCAGGCTCTTCTGTGTCAAGGTCCACATTTGTCAACATTTCTGATGTTGGAGATCTTACAAGTAACTAAGTAACCGAGTAACTAACCAGCATTTGCATAGGACCAGTGAATATTGACCACATATATATACGACTGTAATGTAAGAAAAATAATTATGTTCAAAAATGATGCTGCAAAAGGCTTAAAATATTAAATGTAAGTGTCTTGTTGCAGTGGCTGTGTTGTAGTTTTGGTCAAATTCAAGGCCGTGTTTGCTTTTTCTTTCTGTCAAACACCATCGTATCCTGTCGCAGAGCGCTAACAGAATGGCCGATGATGACAACCCTTCTCCAGTGTGTGTTTGTGTTGGAGTGCTACCACTGTGTGCTTGTGGCATGGAAGAAGGGAGGGAGGAAAGGGGGTGGGGGTGGGGGTGGTGTGTCTGGGGGTGGGGTGGGGTGGGGGGTGGTTTAGGGAAAGCACTCCAAATAAGGTCAAACTATTCCAGTCCTTCTCTGTCTGAGCTCTTCATTTCTCCCTCTTCCATCGCTTCCCTCCTTGTATTCTCTGCAATATCATAGCCCACAGTAGCAGATGAAAATAGCACAGAGGAAGTATCTGCCAGCAGGGTGTACGTGTGTGTACGTGTGTGTGTGTGTACACGTGTGCAAAGGCAGGCATGTGTGCAAATCCATCGTCCTTCCTTTTAATTCAGTTAGAAATTGTGCAACGATATCAACATTTAACTGAAAACATGGTGGTTTCTTAGATACAGAGGAAGTACACACACACACACACACACACACACACACACACCGTCATACTTGCAATGGGTCTGATTTCACCCCATATAACCCTCTAAGATTAGGTTCTGTGTTAATGAAATGGAGCGTGATGCCTGCTTGCTTGACTCGTCTGTCTGTTTGTTATCTGTCATCGTACTTTGCATCGCTCAAATTGTGGTTTTCCTGAATTGGTTCATAATTTATCATGCAAGTTAGTGCAATGTTTGCACCACTGTATCTATAAACATCAGTGTGTTTTTATTTTAAGGCATGCACCTTATATCTGTTGCCGCTGGTGTGACCTAAACCATTTAACACACTATTATTTTAAAGAAAACCCTCCAAGGTGTATTTGTACTGTCCACTGAACCTTAATGTGGATGAATTGCACATAAAATTGACTTTTAAAAGTTCATTGTGTGAGATTTTGGGGGAAATAGTAGGATGGATGGATGGATGAAATCGCAGGGACTTTGATCTTTTGACCTTCAAAGTCTTGGATTTCGTCCTTGCATCCAAGGAACTTTTTCCTTCCAAATGTTCTGACATTCTGCCCAGATACACCATTTTAAATCAATAAACCACTTAAAATAAATACAACAATAGTGACTCTAAATCAGGGGCGTCAAAGTGCAAAAATTACACTGAAGATATTAACAGTCAAGGGGGTTGAACTCTGTTTAGTTCAGCAAAATAACCTATAAATAATGGCAACTCTAAATTTTCTTCTTGGTTTAATGTAAAAAAAATATTGTCATGAAATTATTTACTTTGACAAACTATCCTTGAACAATAAAATGTGAATAACTTGAACAAATATGAACAAACTGGAATGTCTAAACAAAATTAAGTGCAATTTTAGCAATATTCTGCCTGTTACTAAATGTTTTGTGCCTTTGTAGATCTGTAACGCACATGTATAAATAAGCTAAAATTGCACTTGTATTTCTTCATAAATTTCTTTTTTTTTTTCCAGGTTATTTGCATCTTTTTTTGAAAGGATAGTTTGTGGATATAAATACTGTCTTTTCATATTTAATATTTTTGCAGTAAAGCAGAAACATTTGGAGTTGTCATTATTTATATGTTCTAGTTTTACTGGTATGAGCCACTTCAGATCAGATTGGACTGAAAGTGGCCCTGTTAAGAAAATGAGTTGGACTCGTTCAGACAGCAGGTCTTAATGCACAATTCGGATTTTTTTGGTGAAATCCGATTTTTGTGTGTGTGTGTGTGTGCTTGTTCATATTGCACATTAAATGTGACTTCTGTCAGTTTTGAGTATGAACTGAATGCGACCCTGAAGTGACCCACATGCACAAAAGAGGTCCTGATGTAATACATGACCACGAAGGCACGCACTGTTTTTACAGTAAATATGGAGGGACGCAGAATTGTGACGTTTGTCGCATTTCAATGACGTAAAGTTCAGATAAATGCGACCTAGCCGTTCAGCCTGAAGTGGCATTGCAAAATATTAGATTTGTATCGGATTTAGGAACACATATCCTCCTGAGACCCAGCAATGCATTTTAGTCCTCTATAGGGGACTACAGTTTTACTCCAAAAAATGCTGTCCATTGCAAAGGACATTCCATTAAAAATAAATAATTGACTTGCAAAGTGAAATTTCAGATGAAGACTGGAAAAAAGCGTGTGCTGATGCCCAATCCAAAAGTATTAATACACGCGTAAAACTAATACAATATAAATGGTTAATGCATACATATGTGACACCGGTGGAACTAAATCGATACAGAGAAAATATACTAGACACATGCACAAAATGTTTGGAGCATAGAGGGACATTGTTTCACTGTATTTGGCAATGTACAAAGATTCAAAAGTTTTGGGAAGAGGTAAGAGCTATAATTGAGAAGATAATTTCAAAACAGATTTCGCTGGACCCTAAGCTTTTTCTGCTGGGCTTATATTCAGAGACACAGAATTATAGTAAAAATGAACGAACCTTTATAGACCTCAGCTTACTGTATGCCAAAAAATGTATTGCACAGTTATGGAAAAGTGTTCACAGACCAAATACAGCTCACTGGATGAGACAAATGCTATCAGACCTTCCATTAGAAAGGATCACCTACATATTGAAGGCTAAACAGCACAGATTTGAGAATATATGGAGACCTTTTATTAATTATGCCAAGAATCTTGATTTAACAGATGTTCAAGTTGACTGATTGCTGTAGGCAGTACAGTTCCTACATTTTTACAAGTTTTACTTTTTTCTGAAGTATGCACTACATTTTGTATTTACTACAATTTAAAATCCACTTAGTATAGATTACCATTCATTAATATAAGAGAAGCAAATTATTGTTGAATCTGTGTTCATTTGTCGGTTTTTTGTTTGTTTTTGTTGCTTTTAGAGCTAAAACAGTTTTCTGGATAGGCTGTTAACTGTCGAATTGATAGTTACTGGGTTTTTTTTTTGTGTGATCAATTGATCAGTTTGAATACTATCCTTCAAAAGATCAGTGCTGGATCTTGGTTGTGAACAGGGGGAGACAACTGAGGGCACCATCTTGGACCTTGGTATACACTGAAAACTTTTCAGTGTTTTCTGACATCTAATGGACGGTTCACCTGATTGGGGATTAAGAAGATAATCAGCAGGATTATTGGACAATATTTGGACTTAGACTGCAGCCGTCTTATTTATTTATTTTTGTATTTGTTGTTTTTGAGTTTAATGAAGCAAACTGACAGCATATATTGATTGTAAATGCCTGATTTTATGCTGTTAAAAAATTAATAAAAATATTGTGAAAAATAAATAAATAAATAATTGAAAAAAATGTGTGTCGAAAAAACGGTTGCATTATGCAGTTTCCAATCAAGACAATTGTTTAATGTAAAAAAAAAAAAAAAGCTAAAACTTTCACTTCCTTGGGTTTCAGGAGGATATGAAAGTGGCTTTGATTGGATTTGAAAAATATCAGATTTGTGCTGTTCAAACTGTCTTTAACAGATCGGATACAGGTCACATATGGGCCGAAAAATCAGATTTGGGCCACATTTACCCCTTTAGTCTGAACGTAGCCTTAGATCCCCCTGCTCTAAATAGTCAAAATGTCCGTCACATTCAAAATTCCGTTTTTATCCTCTGATTTTTTTCTTTGTTCTTTAAAAATAAATAAATAAATTAAATTAAAATAAAATAAAATAAATAAATAAATAAAATATATATATATATATATATATATATATATATATATATATAAAACCTCATCTTCAACTTTCCATACACTGTCACAACATTTAAGAACCAGAAATGGCACATCTTTATTTTTCTGGGTTAAAACACTGGAATGCTTAATAATAAAATGTTTTCATTCACCTCCATTTACTTATAATTCTCATAATTTCATGCTCCTTTCTGTAACTGAAGCAGCATTTCACCAAATAAAAACACTCCAATAAACCGTTAAATCTATGTGAGGTTTAATTCCCTTCCTCTTTTTGTTTTATTTTTGTTCCTTTCCCTCTTTCTCCCTTTAGTGAAGATGAAGACCAGGAGCCCCTGGCCGTGGTGGGCTCCCCCTACTGGATGGCTCCAGAAGTGCTCAGAGGGGAGGTCTATAATGAGAAGGTACTGACAGATAGCTTTCTTCATCAGCTCTGACTGCAGATTACTGGGAGAGTTCAAGATCCACAGTGGGTGTGATATAAGACGCTCAAATAAGCCAAGGAATGAGGCCCTGAAATACAGCAATAAATATCTGATACATGAGTTACAATGTCCATGACAAACACAGCAGAGGAATGTAGTTATGTAATGGTGTTCTTTCTGGGTTTGGAGTGTTTTCTGTGCAGCTCGGTGGAAATGCAGACACCCTGTTAAGGCTGTTGCACCAACTGGAATTCACTTTATACCAGATTGAATGACCTTTTTAAGTCTTAGTTTATTCTACACCAGGGCTCTCCAACTGGTGGAGTGTTATAGATGGATGTTAAAGAAACTGTGTATTAGGATGAAATTTTGTTGCACTGATTCTCAAAAACACAATATAATAAATATCAAATTGCAAATATATAAAAGTGCTCTGTGCATGCAGTTAAAATATGTTTTAAACCACAGGTGTCAAACATGTGGCCCGGGGGCCAAATCCGGCCAGCCAAAGGGTCCAGTCCGGCCCGTAGGATGAATTTGTGAAATGCAAAAATTACACTGAAGATATTAACGAGCAATAGTGTAAAAATCATTTAATTCAGGTTCCACACACAGAATAATTACATCTCAGTTGGGTCAGACCAGTAAAATATTATCATAATAACCTATAAATAATGAAAATTGCAGATTTTTATCTTTGTTTTAGTGTAAAAAAAAAAGTACAATTACATGACAATGTTCGTATCAACAAACTATCCTCTTACAAAAAATGTGAATAACCTGAACAAATATGAACAACCCGAAATGCCTTAAGAGAAGTAAATGCAGTTTTACTAATATTCTGCCTGTTATTAAATGTTTTGTATATTTGTAATTATAATGCAAACTGAGGCAGATTATTGTTAAAATTGCACTTAAGACATTTAAAGTTGTTCATGTTATTCAGATTTTTAAGGAAATGTTGTAGATGTAAACATTATCATTATGTAATTTTACTTTTCTCACTGCTGTTATTTTACTGGTCTGGCCCACTTGAGATCATATTGGGCTGAAAATGGCCCCTGAACTAAAATGAGTTTGACACCCCTGTTTTAAACCATTAAGACCAGTATCATTTTTTGGTAGTGGCTCCCACATGAATTTTGCTTTTTCTTTTTTTTTTTCAACCGTTCTCAAATGATTTATCACCATTTATTAAAATATTATCCTCTGTATTTTGCATTTTTAAGTGAAAATCATGGATTTTTCTATATTTAATTCACTGATTACATAGATGTTCATAAAAGCTCACATTAAAGTTGAGTTATTCTATGAGAAACAGAAAACTGAAGAAAAAGACTTTTTCATAAAAAATATTGATCTAACTCCATGGGTTTTACGGGTGAATCAATGTTGTAGAAGATGACGGTGTTTCCATGGTAACTACGGTGCCTCTGAACGTCCAAATGGGTCATATCTGATGACCACGAAAAGACAAGAAACTGCATTTTACACCAATTATTGACATGTATTGATAAGATTAATGGATCAACAGGTATTAAACAGTTTAGATCAGTAGATGTTTTCATTTTTTGTAACGGCTCCCAAATGAATTTTTGTCTTTTTTTTTTTTTTTTTACCTTTCTCAAGTGATTTATCGCCATTTATTATAATATTATATACTATCTCCGTAGTTACCGTGGAAACACTGTCATCTTTGACAACATTGATTCACCAGTAAAACCCATGGAGTTGGATCAATGACAGTGGATGGAGACACTGGGTTTATGTTCAGTTAATGATTGATTTTACCGAAAAAGTCACTATTTCTTCAGTTTTTTTCTATATTGATATCATAACCTTTGACTTCACTGTGAGCTTTGATGAACATTTACATGATCTGTCAGTTAAACATAGGAAAATACACAATATCCACTGGAAAGACTGCAAAATTCAGAGGATTATATTATAACAAATGGTGATAAATCACTTAGGAAAGGTTAAATATAGAGAGAAAAATTCATTCGGAAACTGCCACAAAACTCACACTGGGTCCTTATGGGTTAAGGTGGTCTATATATGGTCATAAAAACTGCAATTGAACATACACCAGATCCAGCACTTAGTCATTTTCTTTTTTTCTTTTAACTTTCATTAGTATCATTTAAAGTCTCATGGTTTATATAATGAGTTATTCCAGACAGTTCTATAGTGCATATATTATTCCCTAGATGGCACAGTGTCTACCGCTGCCAAAATCCCACAAGCCTCCAGTGTTTTTGTAGGTTTGTCTGTCTGCAGGATTATGTAAGGACTCACTGCACTGGTTTTCCAGATACAGAAAAGGCCGTGCCTCCTCCAACATTATGACATCAGATAATTGAATTACAGTCTGAGCTCTAAAAGGAAGTGCCCCTTTTCTGGATCTGCTCCAAACTGTCCTGGTTCATCCTTGGCTCTAATCCCACTTTTTCAATTTTCATGAAAACCAGTTTGATTTTTGCATAATCTTGCCGACAAACATCCAGTTAATCACCTAACCACCTTATCGGACATTGATCTAAACTCTGCATGCGTGGACGTTCTCCGCCTTCCTGTCTGCAGGTGGACGTGTTTGCGTATGGAATCATCCTTTGTGAGATCATCGCGAGGATCCAGGCCGACCCCGACATCCTGCCACGCACTGAGGTACTGTTGACAACGGTTTCATCACTTGTCAATTTGTTCTCCCTTATCATCACATCCTCATGTCAAGCATGTCTCATTACACGGAGGCTTTATTATATATATAGTTCCATGACGTGTGTACAAAGGGAGGTCATATGAACAAGATGTATCATTATGAAAGAGCATTGTAACCCAGTTCAACTCACTGAAGTGTGCATAGCCAAGGAGGTCATGTTTTTGCCAGGGTTTGTTTTTGTTTGTTTGTTTGTTGGTTATTTAGCAACATAACTGAAAAAGTTATGGATGGATTTTGATGAAATTTTCAGGAAATGTCTGAAATGGGATGAGTAACAAATGATTAGATTTTGGGAATGATCCGGATCACTGTCTGGATCCAGGGATTTTTAACCCTTTCATGCATGACTTATGAGAACCTCAGGCAAGATTTTTTTCTTGAGTGTTTTTTTCCCCCATTTTTTTTTTTTTTCATGGAGATACAAAAATGTCCATGCATTTAATTTTTGAAGTAAAGAAATGTGTGTTTAAAACCCAATATTAGAAAGTACAGAAGAGAATTAGGGCTACTGGAAAAAAATACAATAAACTGAGGTCCAGTATGTATTATTTCTTCTTCTTCTTCTTCGGAAAAAAAGTCAGAATTCTGAAATTAAAGTCAGAATTCTGACTTTTCTCAGAATAATAATTTAAAATATATATATATATATATATTACACCTTTTTTTATTTTCCAGTGGCCCTAACCCTCTTCCGTAAGAAAGTGATATGAAAACAATGAAATAAAAACATTTTTAATGCTGCTAATCTGATGTTTTCTCACATTTTAACATATTCTAATGCTAGTTATTACTCATTTCATGGAGATAACATGCAAAAAAAAAAACCTTTGTGTCTAACAAAAAACAAGTAGTTTACACTCAAACATGTTAGTGCAGATCAGTTTTATTAAGAACAGGAAAGTTACAGTAATGGTCTGAATGTCAGTGTATGGGATGGTGCATGAGCGTCCACTGTGGCTGATATGGAACTAAACCAATGAATATACAAGAAAACAGCTGGAGAATAACTGCCCACTGGAGTGACCACTATGCATGAAAGGGTTAAAAGGATTCTTTATCATTGGGAGATAGGGATATTTCCAACATGCATGTGTAACTCCACAATGAACGGTCAGAGTGCTTGTTTAAAAAAAAAAAAAAAAAAAAAAAAAAAAGTTCCCAACAGGTTCTACAAGATATTGAAGATTGATCTGGATCCTCACAAAATTCTGGATACCATGATCCAGAACAGGAAAAAATAGTGAAGTTTTGGAATTTTCATCCCAGCAAGGGAACAAATTATGGTATTGACATGCAACAAACACCCAAATATAGCAAAAAGACGATAATATCAATGCTAAGGGTCTAAGTCCAAAGTCCAGGTATTATTTTTAGTAGATCACAGCATGGGAGACTGAGCTGCCTTGGCAGAGGTTGGGGCTCTATGAGTGCTTTCCTAGTTTGTTTGTTTTTTTTCTGATCAATTTTTATTTATTTTCATTTACATCTCCAGAAGTACAATACAAAAAAAAGAAAGAAATGTGAGTGTCATTTTTTATTTTATTTTTTTTAGGGTCCGGTTTAGACCAGCTCTAATTGTAAAGTGTCATGAGATCAGTTTTGTGATGTGACTCTATATAAATAAAATTTGTTTGATTGACATAAAACAGAATAGAACAAAAACAAGCTTGAGGGGTCAGTTCTACATATGACATGTATATAATATGCATTATGTCTTGTACAATATAATACAATGGGAGCTCAGTAAAAATAAGAAAAGGACCATTTTTCTACAAATGTTCTTTTCATTATATGTTCACATTAATGTAGTCAGGGAATGGTTTCCATGTTCTTTCGAAGGCATTGGTTTTATAGTGCATGAGGCAGGTCAGAAGGTCCAGAGGTTTATATTCTATTAATATCATATGCCATCCTGCAACTGAAGGAGATTTATCCAAAATCCAACACTGCTGAATATTTTTCCTAGCACAGAATGTCATAACGTTATACAGTTTTTTAAAATTTATTTATTTTTGTATGTATGCATGTATGCATGCCCATGTTTTATTTTTTTCATCATATTTCAAACCAACAAAGATGACAAGAATAAAATAAAAAAACAAAGGGTTTGTGTTTGGGGACACAATTGTGTTTATGTTTAATTCTTGAAGATTTGTATACTTCCTAAGCATTATCAGGAGGTGTTTGACTATTGTCACTACATGACTTAATACCTTCAAAACGCTGACCATTCTACAGTAAATGTTCATTTTGGAGACCATCACTAACAACACACAGTGAATATGGGACTTCAGAGTCTAACGCCTTGTAATGACTGTGGACAAACAGGAAGCTGAGTTTCTTACCACAACAGTAACATACGTGTCTCAAAATGCAAATTACTCAAGTTCTCAAAATATCAACAACAAGCGTATCAGAGTACGAACTGTTCCTCTAGAGTAGACTCACTGTAAGACTTAACATGTCAGAGGTTTTTAATGGACAAATGGGGAATAGCTGATCTAGTCATTCTGGATAGTTATAGTTTGGTTTATACAGTGGAAATTACGGTGGCCCAGAGGTGCAACAGCCCAAAAAGTTATCCACTATAAGAAAAAAAAAGAAAAGCCTGAAAATTATCCACTATAAGAAAAAAAAAAAAGACAACGGCCCCAAAAATTATCCATTATATATTTTTAGAATAACTTTATTTTTAGTGCACCCACTTCCGGTGGGTTACTTCATTAGCATTAGCCACATTAGCTGAAGGCCTTAAAAATTTTCAACCTATGCTTTTATTTTTTCTGGTGGCCTTGATTTTAAAGCAAGAGACCTTTCAGGTAAACAGTGCCCCCCTAACTGAAAAGGTGGATGATTTTTTTTTTTTTTTTTTTTTCTTATAGTGGATAATTTTTTGGGCTGTTCTCTTTTTTTTTATAGTGGATAATTTTTTTGGACTGTTCTTTTTTTTTTTCTTATAGTGGATAATTTCTTGGGCTGTTCTCTTTTTTTTTCTTACAGTGGATAATTTCTTGGGCTGTTCTCTTTTTTTTGTTACAGTGGATAATTTTTTGGGCTGTTCTTTTTTTTTTCTTATAGTGGCTAATTTCCTGAGCTGTTCTTTTTTTTTCTTATAGTGGCTAATTTCCTGAGCTGTTCTTTTTTTTTTTCTTATAGTGGATAATTTTTTGGTCTGTTGCACCTCCGGGCCACCGCAGGGAAATGCTTTAAATGAACAGGATTGCATTTAACATAATGCGCAGAGTCGGTGGAAAAAAAACACATATATGGAAACGACTAAATCAGTTCTAGATGGTGGCACAAGTACAAGACTGCATTATTTACTGTGGACATGAGACAAGATTTAGATTATTTATAAGTGGTACTGCAGAGGTGTATATTTACTGTCATACTAAAAGCAGAAACTGGAGCCCTTCATTACTAACTGGAACAAACGACACACAGGTGAATTATGGATTTAGGACACAGCATCTTCAAAGGCCTCACTGATGCCCTTTGAAGCTAAAGAGCATTACTCCCCCTTGTGGTTATTTGTGAAAACGGCAAAAAAAAATGATCCCCTCCCTTTTCTATACAATTAAATATAACCTAATCTGAAAGCATTGGTTTATAAATCTGTCAGAACCACAATGTAGAAGTTTACATTTCTGTTGCACTAAAGGGGAAAACATTATTCATCTGTGAAAACTCCTCAATTTTTGTATTTTTGCACTTAATTATATGTATTTCTTTAATTATCATATTGATAATATATTATCTACTATATTGTACTTTCTCCCACCTCCTTTCAAATATGCAAATGATGTCATATTTATTTTGTTTTCATGTATAAGTTTTCTTACGATCCGTTTTATTTCTTGGAACTAAAGTGGGATTATTTTCTTTGTTTTGTTGCATATTCAGAATAAACTGAACTGAACTGAATAGATCAGGGGTTTAGTTCAGGGGCCTCACTCAGTTGGCTAGACCAGTTAAATAATAACAGTGAAAGAAGTCAAATTACATTATGAAAATGTTTACATCTGCAAAGTTTCCTTAAAAATGTGAATAAAAATGTGAACAACGTGAAATGTCTTAAGAAAAATAACTGCAATTTTCATATGTTTATTATTTACACATGTGCATTACAGCTTACAGATCACAGTGGATTTAAAAATACACAAAACATTTAGTAACGGGCAGAAAATTGTTAAAATTACACTTACTTGGCCTGCAAAAAAGGTATTACAAGGAACTGGGGAAGGACAGAACCACTTAATATTACTGAAGGAAGATATACAATGGAAAAAATAACTCACAAACTGTGACTACAAGAAGCACAAATGGACAAAAAATGGAATAAATGGACTGATTACAGAACCCAGAATGGTGGACGGACTGAATAATATGAATGTAGTTTACCCAAGCAAGGTTTTTTTATTTGCTTTTTTGTTTTTGGTGACTATGTGTTTTATAAAATAAAATTAAAAAAAACTTAAGTGAAAAATAAAATAAAAGTTACACTTACTGCTCTTACGACAGTTCAGGTTGTTCATATTTAGTTCATGTTGTTCAAATTTTTTGTGAAAGGATAGTTTGTAAATGTAAGCATTTTGATGGATATGTAAATTTTTTGCATGAAAACAAAGAGAAACATTTGTAGTTGTTATTATTTATAGGTTATTATGATAGTATTTTACTGATCATATTGTTGTGAATGTGGATCCTGAATTAAAATGATTGTTAGTTTCTTTGCATTTCACAAATTCATCCCATGGACCGATTTTTTTTATTTTTATTTTTTTTGTTGTTCTTTCCTAGTTTTTCTTGTACTTGAATGGAGTGACTGTAACACCCAGTAATTTCCTCATGGGATAAATAAAGTATTGTTCTGATTGTGCAGGATTTTGGTCTGGATGTCGAGACCTTTCAGCACATGGTTGGTGATTGTCCTCGTGACTTCCTGGAACTGGCATTTTCCTGCTGCAATGTAAGACACACTGAATTCATGACTTTTTATTTATCAGTCTGCTGCACTGTCACATACTTCATTCACCTCTTGTATCTGTTTAAATATTATTATTAACCCCTTGTCTCTATCTTCTCTGTCTCCTAACAGATGAATCCAAAGATCCGTCCTTCCTTTTCCCTGATTGTTGCAGAACTAGAGAGGAGTCAGGCTGAGAGGAAACAGAAGGAGGAGCCGACGCTTAAAGGTGAGTCCTCAAACGCTGCGTAGTAGAGGAGGTCGACATCTGAAGGCAACACATGGAGACGCTGGGACTGATGGAAGCCAATCAGGGAGCATCTGGGACATCTGGGATCACTGGTCGACCTCCAGCGTATGCCAAAGATGCACAAAGTGTTTCAGTTTGAGATTCAAAAGTTGATATTTTTCCAAAACCCAGACTTACATAAGTCCATCATGAATCTAGAATTTTAATGACTTTTCCTAGTGTTAATGCACTTTTCTGCTTCTTTTTAATTTTTTTTTACTTTTTCTTTTAACATTTTTAAAACCGTTACATAGTGACAACATTACCAGAGCACAAAACAAGAGGGGATGCTGTTCCATCTGCACTCATCTGCTTTTCCAACAAGTAGTGGTCTCCTTTAATGTGGTCCATTTGGCCCATCTTCCATTCAAAGTTCCCGCCCCTTTTCTGCTTCTTTTACATAAAAGTTAAAAGCTTAATTTATAAAAGGAATATTTGTGTAAAAGTATCGACTCATGACTTTAGTTTCTCCCTTAAACACTGACTGTTTATATTTGTGTTTTTCAGCTGTTTCACCAACATCCGGCTCTGTGCGGCGGCGCTCCCTCTGCCTCCCGTCAGATCCCCGCCTCTCCCGCAGCAAATCCGACATGCTCCACCCACCGGACACGCCCCCCTGCGTGTCTCTGACCCCTTCCACTCGCGTGAACCCGTTCTCCCAGAGAGAGGACCTGAAGGGCGGCAAGATCAAGCTGTTCGACACCCCCAGCAAATCAGTCATCTCCCTGACCTTCACACTGCCTCCGCCCCCAGACTCCTGCGACGGCGAGGCTGAGGGCGGCGGCGAAATGCCCAGGAGGCACCGCCGCTGCCACTCACTGCCCTGCACGCCCCCCCCACATCTGACCTCTGCACCCAACACGGCTCTGACCGAAGAGGAGGGGGACGCCAATGAGGAGGACAGACTGTTAGGACAGGAAAAGGACACGGCAGAGACGACGGGGACGTCCCTCGGAGGAGACTCTGGCGTCCCGCTGTCACTGGACCTGATGGACACGGAGAAGGAGGAGGAGCAGGAGGAGGAGGAGGAGGGGGAGGAGCCTATGGACTGCACCAGCTCCCCAGACACACAGGACAGCACCTCCTCTCCTTGCTCCAAACTGTCCCCTCCTCCGTCCCAGTTCTCGACGCCACTCCAGCCCAGCACCCCCCCTCTGTCCAATGGGTGGGGGTCCGCCATCTCCAACGGGCCTCCCTGCCTGCCCCCCCTCTCCAACTTGGACAAAAACAATGTGATCATGAGCAGACCCCTCGGCTGGGGCTCCGCCTCCACGGACGCCACCCCGCCTACCAACAACAACGGGTACCACTCCCCTCCCAGCGACCCCGCCGACTCCTCCCCGTTCGGCTCCGGCAGCGGTCACTCCCTGGACCAGGAGGAGGTCATCTCCTGTCCCGGGTGTTGCCTGGCCGGCCTTCGCTTCCCCTCGGTGTGTCTGCGAGCGCCGCCACGCAGAAACCCCTACAAAAACCTGAACGTGGACCACGCAGCCTCACACGGACTGCTTTGTCCCGGACCCAAAGGCCTGCAGTCCTCGCCCACTCCCACCCCCACCACCACCAGCAGCCTGGAGCCTGGACTGGCCTTGCCGGGGGTGCAGACATAAACTCTGCCTTTTGTGCACACTCGCACCAAAGTTCTTCCCTGGAAATTAAGTGGGTCTCTTTAAAATTTGCACAGATTTTATTGCAGCAATACCCTACTTAGTTTCCAAACCTGCTCTTCTTGTGTTCAGAGCTGTCATTTTTGCTGGAGACTTGTTGTGTGGCGCCCTCTGCTGGGCTGAGGGCGTCACTACATCAGATGTCAGCTGTGCCTGCTTGCTGTGACTGTATCTGTTTGGCATGTACACACTCTGGTTTGGGGCCCAGTCGGTTCAATCCTGTATATTTGCAGATGTAAAGATTCTTTTGACTGATGATGATGATGATGATGATGCTGAAATGAGGAATGTTCAGATTAGTATTACTGTTGCAATGATTTTTGATGTTTGGTGCTGTTTGACTGAACGGCAGGTTTGCTTTAATGTCTTTAATTATCATAAGGTGTAGTGTGTGTGTGTGTGTGTGTGTGTGTGTGTCGGTGTGAGAGGCTGCATAAGGGTATGTATATGAGAGAGGGAGTGTAGAAAAGTGTGTGTGTGTGTGTGTACACCGTTTTTAT
Organism: Sphaeramia orbicularis; assembly: GCF_902148855.1. Lineage (NCBI taxonomy): Eukaryota > Metazoa > Chordata > Actinopteri > Kurtiformes > Apogonidae > Sphaeramia > Sphaeramia orbicularis. Next base: position 41,121,462 of record NC_043974.1, on the reverse strand, counting down.
GACCATTTGTGTTGCTGTATGATCCTTCTCAGCCCTCCTAGTTGCCTGGTTAAGCACTTCAAAATGTATTACTGTTGTTAAAAAGGAAACTATTGATATCAATATTTTCGGGAATGAATGGTCAAAGACCTGCTTATGAGATGTACAGATTCTTATTATTTAAAGATGGTATTGAATAAAAAGATAGAATGCAGTGATGAAGTTTTGTCAGTTATAGTTTTTATGTTTATTTAACACATCAGTTCACAGCTTTAAACTGGAGAATATACAAAAAAAAAAACAGTGTGTGTTGGCACATGTCTGGCTGGTCACTGATAAATGTGGGGTAAAAAGAGTATTTTTATATGATGCGCTTTATTTTGGAAGCATGTCAGTTTTGGATCAGCTACGGTTCCTTTTATTCCCGTTTGTCTTTGCTTTTATTCTAATGTATAATTATTCCAACTGTCAAGTGGTTGTGGGGGCTAAACAGAGACAAACAAAAGTTAAAGGAGCTCAAATATTTTGATCAATGAAAAGAGTGTTTGGAACCAGCAGATGAGGCAGGAGAGTAAATCTGTATGTTTTATTGAATAACTGATGAACCATATGTCACATACATGACTTAAAAATAGACATAAACTTAAATATAAACATAGTTCTAACTAGGGGTGGAGGAAAATATTGGTTCTGCAATATATCGCGATATTTCATTTCACAATACTGCATTGATATTCAAAAGTACTGCACTGATATTTTTAGGTATTTATTCAAATGCAGATATGGCAGAGGTTCATTTTTGTTTTTTCTTTTTTGTTTATAATCTATTTCTTATTTAACACCGTTTTATTAAATAATGGTAATTTGAAACATCCTAAAATCACTTTTTACTGTCGGAGAGGCTGATGTAAGTTCCTTTGGAAACTAGGAGAATTAGAAAAATTCTGTGATATAGCATTAGATCCTGTTCTGATCAAATAAAAATGTGTTTAGTGTTTGTACATATTTCTGGTGTAATTCAATTCTTCCAGGAAATAATCTTAAAAAAAAAGAAACAATTGCTTTTTTAATAGTTTTATGATATATCGTATTGTGATCTTAGTGTTTTGATTTGTATCGCCAGATTTTTGCCAATACACACCCCTAGTTATAACTATAAGTCTAGTCGTTTCTATTTTCACATAATCACTCGAAAATGTAACGATAATGTTTTTTTAATGTATTTTTATGCTTTTATTCATACAACTGTGCCATCACTCAGAAATTTAAACTGGTTGATCTGGTAAAAATTCATTAAAACTATACAGTCGACTTTTGGCTGCAACACGGCGAAAGTTAGATATTAGTATTTCGAAGCTAAATATTTTTTAACATATTAATATTAATTGATTTCTTCAGCAAGTTATTCCATGAGTCAGTGTTGAAAATGATCCTCAGGTTCTTATTCAGTGCAAATTTCAACTCAACTATTAAGAAGTAAAGTGAAAACCAAAAATGTAAAAAATAATAATAATTTAGAGTAGAGGGTTAGTATGAATCTGTCTGTTTTTGATCTGTATCCAGTATGTTGAACGTAGAATAATAACATGAACATAATAAATGGCCGCTCCTCCTTTTCCTTTGATCCCACAGCTTAATACATTTTAGATTATCCACTGGTAAGAATCTGAACAAAACGGTGAAATTTTCCAAGAACTGGAGCAGTTATAGATCACCTTTTTAGTTCTTTTCAACCCAGCAACTAATATATCATGTGTCTGTAACTCTCTTAGTCTCCCAAGTAGATTACAGTGTTTCCTCTCTCTTACAAAATCTCTGCCCTTCAATTAAATCCTTATCTCTCCACCCCTTCCACCCTCCTGCTGGCTCCGCTCTACCCCTCTGGCCTCCACTTTAGTCCACGTCCTCAGTGGATCCACACAGGTGCTGCTCTCTGTGGGGTTTAAAATCAGGTTTTGTGGGTTTATTTATTTTACTTTGTTTAATAAGAGAGGAAAAAGGCCATAAAAGTGCTGCTCTGTTGATCCTGAGGTCAGAAGGTTGCCATGGTAACACCAGGTCTATGCACATCCTGGTTAAGAGCCCTGCGGGGGTCGTGTGTCACAGCCATCCTGCTCATTACTGGTGAGTACAGACTTAATTTTAAGACTGATTTCTCCACTAACTGTTTCTTTTTTTTCTTCCTCTACCTGTTTATTCTCTTCTCGTCGCTACAGGAAGTCGTTATCAGTTCATAGTGTTAACAAAGTTGTGACAGTCAGACTTAAAAGATCAATGGGCATCTGTGTGACTGTGCTATTTCGGTGTACTCGTTTCGTGTGAACCTTCAGGGTCGACTGGGTTAGTCTGCTACACGGCCGTGGAATCGCTGGACTTAGGCTGCCTCCTGCGGTGGGATTGTCCCCACGCCAGCCCTAATACCACCTACACCGTACAGACAAAGACACACGGGTAAGTCCTGCACACAACGGCTGGACAAGGAGCTTTGTGGTATTTAGTCCCTTTAAGAGCAAAATATGATTAATAGAAGTAGTAGATAAAAGAGGTGTGTTTTTTAATATTATTTAATTTTTCAAGAAGATTTTGCACAGAAAAGATAAGAATACTTAAAGGGGGTGTACACAAATAAAATAAAATGCAACAATAATATGCAGGGAGATACAGTTTCATAAAGAAAAGAGAATTATATAATAATTACAAAACTAAATATATTTGTGTAGTTAAAAATATAGTTTATGTTAATATTAATTTCATATGTACTGATTTCAGCAGCGATTGGGTTCATACTGTCTACTGAAAATATAGATTTCCTTTTCTTTTTGTCATATAAAAAAAAGGAATGTATGTTTTTAACCTGCCACCCCACCCCACCCCCCCTTTGGAGGACAACTTTATTTTTAATTACAGCTTGTGTTTAAGCAACAATCTGAAACTTTATATTCACATTTTATATAAACATACGCATGGAGGGAGGACTCATATAGACGACAGTGTACAGGGACAGGACGAGACAAGACAGTGGGACAAGCCAGCTAAGGGGTTGTTGTTGAAAACATAACTGCCCCCCCCCCCCCCCCCCCCCCCCAGTCACCACCAAAATTTAGTCATTTGTTCCTTGTGCCAATATCAACATTTCCTGAAAATTTCATCAAAATCTGTCCATAACTTTTTCAGTTATGTAGCTAACTAACCAACACACAAACAAACAAACCCTGGCAAAAACATAAGGTAAACATGTGACAGACATGACAAGTAGGAAAAAAAAAGTACATTTTTACCTTTCCATGTTTGGGCTACACCTGTAGTCTTCCTCAGAAGGGTCACATGATTTACTGACTCGTCAGCTGTTTTATTCAGGAATGCCAGACAACAGGGACGACTATGTCCCTGTTGTCTGGGATCCTATGGAGGACAGCGTCCCAGGTGTGGGATCAGGTGTCAGATTCCTCATCCCTGTTCATCAAGGTTTAAGATCCTGGGATGAAGAATCTGACACCTGATCCCACACCTGAGGAAGGCTACAGGTGTAGCTGAAACATGTGAAGGTAAAAAAAATTACCTTTTTTTTATCTGTCTGGTAAAAAAGAAAACTAAATCGTTGACTTCTGCCATGTTGAAAATGATCCTTAGGTTCTTACTCAGTGCCAATTTCGACACAAACCATTAAGAAGTAAACAACTGTTAAGGCTTGGAGTTTGAACCCAAGAAGAAAACTGTCACCGAGAGCCAAAATGTAAAAAATAACTTTAATTCTGTCTGTTTTTGACCTGTACCCAGTATGTTGTCTTGTATTGTGGATGTGTGTACTTCAGGGACCCATGGCAGGATGTCTCGTGGTGCGTTTGGGTGTCCTCCCATAGCTGTGATGTCTCTCCGGCCTTCTCAAATTTTGAACTTTACAACATGATCCGCTTGGGCGTCCACCTCAGCACCAGCTCCACCGTGTGGATCAAACCACACAAGTTTGACTACACTGACTTCAGTAAGTGTCCCCTCTGCTGCTGTTAACGCTGCTGTCTACTTCACTGACCAGTGTGTACTTCACTGACTGGTGTCTACTTCACTGACCGGTGTGTACTTCACTGACCGTCTCCTCCCCCTCATGTCCATCCAGCCTTCAGTCCTCCGTCTGTGTCCGTCTCGGTCCAAGGGCAGCAGCTGGTGGTGAAGGTGCAGTTCCCCTGTGCTGCCAACAGGAGGTGCTCTATGGAGCGCTGCTGTCCCATCACTGAACTCATTGACCCCTGGACCACCGTGACCCTGTACAACACCCTCAACTCTGAACACCAGGTTGAATGTTTTATCTTTATGTTCCTGTTACAGGAAAACAGCAGAAATCAAAGAAAGTATGAACAAACTGGCTCCTCATCAGGCATTAATGCTGCCTTCACATGCTATGGGAATTATGGTAAATACTAGCTATGAACTCAAAAATTACACATAAACACCTCCTCAAGTCATACTTTCCGTGATTTTAATACACGAGCTGCAGAGATGAATAACCTCTGACCTTTTCAACATGGTGGAGAGCAACAACGGATTAATCGCAAATGATAAACACTGCTTTAATTAACGTTCTGCTGCTGTTAGTGGATGATTTTACACATTTACAGCATGCACAGTGTGCGAAAAAAAATGCTGTAGTGGATGAATTAGCACATCCAAAACTCTTTTACCCAAATAGCAGGTTAGGATAAACTGTGTGTCAGTCATTTTTCATGTCACTACAACAACCAAAGCACTTGAATACAACGCACTCGTCATTTTGAATTTTACAAGTGGAAAGGATCATCTTCCCGATAGCATGTGACGGCACCATTAGCATACACAATAGTTTAAGACCCCCTATAACCGTTATTAGAGGTGAAAGATCCAGATTAACTACGACTGAATCCAAATGGTTGTTCACACGATAACAATAAATGAAAAAGAATTTTAATTTTGTCAGTGTTTAGTTCACACATGCCCCACACACTGAAACTGAATGTAACCCATCACTAGAACATGCAGAAACACACCACATGCTGTAGACTAGCAGCAGAGGGCTCACTATATGAGGTGCCTGGGGAGCAAATGGGCAGTTGAGTGCCTTGCTCAGGGGCACATCAGCCAACAAGTCTTTGCCAGTCCGGGGAATTGAACCGACGACCCTTAGATCACAAGCAGACTCCAGTCTTCCATCAGGCTACGGCTGCCCTGTAGGTATCTCACACATTAATGCAATATCAATGTTGCATTAATGTTTTATATTAGTGTTTTATAAATATTCTTTAATTTACAACAAAAAATAGCTTTGTGTGTTTTTCAGAGTGAAATTTGCTGTTTGTGGAAAATATTCATCTCTTTGGATTTTTACAAATGTTGGATACAAAAATGATTTCAGAAGATACTACTACAAATAATAAATAAGAATAAGAATAATAACAGGTACATAGTTTATTTTTTATATGTATAATATTTTTTGCGTTTTGTGTAGGATTGTTTAGAATTTATTTTGACATGTGTACGATTTGTTAAGGTACTTTGAGGAACTGATATGGGAATTTGTGATCAGTAGAAAAAGGTAGGGTGGTTGTGTGGGGGGTATATAAGTTGTACCTCATCCTGCTCCTTTTTGAATGTTTTTTTTTTTTCTCACTATTTTGCTGTTTTTTTTAATATTTGAAATGAAAAATAAATAAATGAAATAAAAAATAATAATTATGTTTAGCAGTGCTCAGAACTATGACCCAAGGCTGTGAAACCCCCTGTGGATGGGTCTAATAAACCCACCACAGTACACTCTATTATGTCATCACAAAAATAACTCAAATGTCTATCAATTACAAAACAGATCTGAACACATCTAGAAAAAACTAAAATGATAGTTTCCCTCAAAATAACAACAGATTCTCAATTAGAAAAGTTGAATAGTTGAACAGAAAACAAACAGCTCATTCCAGGTTTTGTGTGTTTGTTGTTTGTTGTACAGAGTCGTACCATCTGGACCCAGGAGGCCATGTGTTATGTAGAGTTTTCTGGTCTGGTTCCAGGTCAGAACTACTGTGCTGTGGCCAACTTCTCATTCCCAACCTTCGCCATGGCCGCTTCGCCAAAGTCCAGCCCTCAGTGTGTCCAGACTGTGTCTCTGTCTGATGAAAGAGGTCAGGGAAATGTTTTTAATGATTTAAAAAAAAAAAAAACACTGTTCAAACAAACGGACAATAAATGTTACATAATAAAATAATGAAAATTACAGCAAATTAAGTGATAAATGACCAAATAAATAACAATAGAGCAATATTTATTACAAATATTTAAAATATTATGGCTCAGTTTATCATTTACACATGTTTATTACAAGTTACAGATCACAGTGAATCTACTAATACATTTAATAAGAGGCAGGATATTGGTCAAATGCACTTCTATTAAGATATTTCAGGTTGTTCATATTTGTTCAGGTTATTCACATTTTTTGTGAAGGATATGGTAAACGGACTGAACTTATATAGCGCATTTTCTACACTTTCATGGTGCCTAAAGTGCTTTACAATTCCTCACATTCACACACACACTCATACACCAGCGGGCGACTGCTGCCTGGTCCTACTGGGAGCAATTTAGGGTTCAGTGTCTTGCCCAAGGACACTTCGACACGTGGACAGTCGGAGCCAGGATTTGAACCGCCAACCCTTTGGTCACTGGACAACCTGCTCAACCAACTGAGCCACAGCCGCCCCTAGGATAGTTTGTAAATGTAAAAATTGTCATGTAATTTTAGTTTTTACACTAAAACAAAGAGATATACAGGGTGGGGAAGCAAAATTTACAATATTTTGAGGCAGGGATTGAAAGGCAGTGTATGACCAATTAGTTTATTGAAAGTCATGAGAATTTATTTGCCACAAGAAAACTGACATAATAGAAAATGTTTTTATTCTATGTGTCCTCCTTCTTTCTCAATAACTGCCTTCACACACTTCCTGAAACTTACGCAAGTGTTCCTCAAATATTGGGGTGACAACTTCTCCCATTCTTCTTTAATAGTATCTTCCAGACTTTCTCGTAATAGTTTTGCTCATAGTCATTCTCTTCTTTCCATTCTAAACAGTCTTTATGGACACTCCAACTATTTTTGAAATCTCCTTTGGTGTGACGAGTGCATTCAGCAAATCACACACTCTTTGACGTTTGCTTTCCTGATTACTCATATGGGCAAAAGTTTCTGAAAAGGTATGGATAATAGTGTTAGGTATGATTATGACATCAATATATGTTTGGTTTCAAAACAACTGACGTAGTGCCTGCTGAGAAAAAACAACTAAATGTTCTTTGTAAATTTTGTTTCCCCACCCTGTATAGACTATTATGATAGTATTGAACTGGTCTGACCCACTTGAGATCCCATTGTTCTGTATGTTAAACCTGAACTAATATGATTTTGACATCATTAACCCATAAAGACCCAAACAGCCACCAGTGACCAGTACAATCTACTGATCTAAACTGGTAAATACATGGTGATCCTTTAATTCTATCAATCCATGTAAATAATTGGTGTAAAATAGTTTGTCATCTTTTCATGGTCATCAGATATGACCCATTTAGACGTTCAGAGGCTCTGTAGTTACCGTGGAAACACCGTCATCTTCTACAACATTGATTCACCAGTAAAACCCATGGAGTTGGATCAATGACAGTGGATGGACACACTGGGTTTATGTTCAGTTCATGATAGATTTGACTGAGAAAGTCATGTCTTTCTCTCTTTCAGATATTATGACAATCAGCTTTAATCTGATCTTGTATGAAAATCTACATGATCAGTGAATTAAATATGAGAAAAGACCTGATTTTCATTGAAAAAAAAAACCCCACCACAAAATACAAATGACAATTAATTGTGATAAATCACTTAAAAAAGGTTAAATAGAGAGAAAAATTCATTTGGGAACTGACACAAAAGTAGCAGTGGGTCTTTATTGGTTAATCATTAATCTCTTCAGTGTACTTTTTTTACATTTCACAAATTCATCCCAGGCGCCACATTGGACCCTCTGGTGGCCCAGTTTTGACACCTGTGGTCTATGGATTCACCAAAATTCTTCTTAGAGGGTCCAAATAAAGCAACTGAGAGGAAAATGACACCTCAGATACTCACTCTGGAGCTGTGGTTCTTAATGTTTGTTTCTCCCCCTTTAGGTAAAGTTTGTAATGATGAAAAAACAAAATGCTATAAAAAAAAAACAAAAAAACAAAACATTACAATTAATGAAAACCTATTTGAAATTGTTTTAATAAATGGATCTTGACATATGACTTGACTTGATGCCCCATCCACTGCCAGGTTTGACAGTAACAGATGAATAATAAAAAAAAAAAAAAAAAAAAAAAAAAGTTATAATAATTATAATAATAAAAAGTTTATTTATACAGCGCTTTTTGCAGAAACATTTCACAAAGTACTTTACAATAACATCAGAACTAAAATACATAGGCAAAAAAAACCAAAACGAAGTTACATACTGTACACATACACAGACATAAAAATATAAAGCCAAATGGTCATAAAACCCACCCCCAAAATAAAAGCCTGTCTAAAATAAAAGGTCTTCAGTTGCTTTTTAAAAGACTCAGTGGAGTTTAAAGTGTGACTTCCAGGACTGACTCCGTGTCCAAAGGTCCAGTGAATGTCCTGCTGTTTGACCTGCTGGTGCTGTGACTCAGCTCATTCTGCTGTTTCACTTACTTCCTGTTGGTCTCTGTCCCTGTGATTCCCCCCCCCACCCCCACCCCCGCTGGTGTTTGGTCTGACCTGGGTTGTGTTTTTGTCCACAGACCTGCTGCCGGTGTTGTGTTTGGTGATCGGCCTGAGCACGCTGCTGTTTGTACTATTCGTTTTAGTGTTCCTGTACCAACCAAGACCAGTGAGACCAGTCAGTGAAAATCAACCCAAGAGTCTGGTACAGTTCATATGATCTTCTGCTGAAGATGGACACTATATCCTCCTGAGACCCAGCAATGCATTTTGTCCTCTGTAGGGGACAAAAGTTTCACAGTTTTACTTCAAAAAAATGTTGTCCATTGTAAAGGACAATCCATTAAAAAATTAATAAAATCAATAAAAATAATTTTTAAAAATGTATCTGAAAAAACTGTTGCATTATGCAGTGTCCAATCAAGACAACTGTTTAATGTAAAAAAGGCAAAACTTTCACTTTTCTGGGTCTCCGGAAGATATAGACAAAAGTATGTGGACATGATGAACTCAGGTGTTTCCTTTCTAACAGGGGTCTGGGATACAAAACAATAATGACAAATGTTATAATATAGTTTTATATTGTGATGAATATCATTGCATTGGTTAGTTTGGTTAGTTTTTCTTTTTTTCTTTTTTTTCTTTTTTTCTTTTTTTCTGTTTTTAATTCATGACTGATTTTTAAATGTTCCACCTCTAAAATTCTAAAATATTTTTCCTGCTCTGACTGTAAATAATAATTTTCTGGTACAATTAACCGTCTACTTTCTTCACATCTCACTGAGGAAGAAAAATCTCCCATTAAACTTTAAGGAAATATTGATGTTTTCATCTCAAATCAGCATGAACAGGTCATCTTACAGCTGTAGACATGATGTGTCCCAATATTTTTGTCCATATAGTTTATAAACATCAATATTTCCTTAAAGTTTAATGGGAGATTTTTCTTTCTCAGTGAGATGTGTAGAAAGTAGATGGTTAGTTGTGCTAGAAAATGATTATTTACAGTCAGAGCAGGAAAAATATTTTGGAACATGTAAAATCATAGTCATGGATAAAAAAAAAAATGTTGAGAGAAATTAAGTAAAATCCATTTCTGAGACATTTTTGAACAATTTAACCAAAACTAACCAATGCAATGATATTTATCCTGATATAAAACTATATTATAACATTAATCATTATTGTTTTGTATCCCAGACCCCTGTTAGAAAAGAAACACCTGAATCCAACATGTCCACATACTTTTGTCCACATTCTGTACTTTAACCACACAAAGTCCAGATGTTGTAAACTTAAGTCTGTCCTCTGTTTCTTTTCTAAAGCCATCAGTTCATGACCCAGTTTCTCTGGTTCCTCTGGCTCTGGTTCCTGTCGACCTCTGTGACATCCACCTTGAACTCTCGGACCACGTCTCCGTCCAGTCCTCCTCCAGTGCCTCTTCCACTGTGGACCAGAGCTCAGCCTTTGGAACCGTGTACCCATGTGACCAGGACCCCCGTCCAGGTGAAGCATGCTGGGACAGTGGAGGGGCGGAGCTGGGGCAGTGTGTGGACTCTGGAATCAGCATCATCACTGCGTCCCACTCCTCTGAGGACACATGTAGGACTAATGGAGACTGAAGAAAAGACTCGTGGGTGGAATGGTGGGTTTGGGTGGGGGTCTGCCCTGTGTTGACATGAAAATGACCCTGACACCTGTCTGAGAAGCAAATGGATTCTGTAAACAACTCCATTTGGTACTTGATTTGTTTTATAAATTATATGAGAAATGACATATCTAGTGTCATATTCCAGAAAATGAGGTTTTGTGTCAGCTGGTGTTAAAAGGAAAAGCTGTACAAGTCAACAGAGTATTTATCTTAAGTCTGGATTTGGCACAGTCTGGTATTTTCACAGCAGGACTGTTGGTGTATGTGTAACCTTACCGGCTGTGGACGCGCATCCTAGAAACAAACTAATAAATAAAAGAACGTGTGTGATTTCAGTTATGATGGGATCTTTTTTCCCCTGAGTATTCAGACATTCCAAATATAATCTCAGACAGAGGTACTACAGTCTACAATACAGGTTTGAACCTATAATCTCTGGGTATGGAGCGAGTTCTATACCAGGTTTAGACCACAGAGTTATCTATTAGTTAACAGTTAACAGTTGGAAATTAGATTTATACCGTTCTTTTTTACTTTTACCCCACACCCCCCAAAGGGGAGCTAAGGGGTGTTGTTTTTGGTTCGGTTTGTTTATTTGGTTGTTAACACTCTAGCAGCACAACTGTTGGTTGAATTCATACTAAATTGGGTTTATAGATTGTCAGTGACCCAGAATAGATGTGGTTATATTTTAGGAACAATAGGTGAAAGTTCAAATTTTTTATGAATTTTTAAAATCTTTTTTTTTTTTTTGCCCATTTACTTATAATGGCCAAAATTTCAAATGTGTGTAGCAACAAAACTATTGGTTGAATTCATACCAAATTTAGTTTGTAGATTGCCAGTGACCCAGAATATATGTCATTACATTTTGGCAACAGTAGGTCAATGTTAAAATTTTGTACAAATTTTTTACATCTTTTTTTCCCCTATTTACTTATAATGGGTGAGATTTCAAATGTCAATAAAAACATACATTTTAGTTTAAATTTCCTTCAAACTTCTCACATATATACACACAATTGATATGCTGACATCAGCACACACATAGACATGATGACATCAGCTGGATCAATGCCAAAATAAGATACAATATATGTGAGGGGTGGGGTTTGTTGTGCCTGACACCACTTGTTTTTTACATATATAAAAAAGATGTGATTGGTGAGAGAAAACGTGAATGGGCCTGCTTGTTTTGTGGTTGCAAGACAAACAGAAGTCAACACATATTCTGTATAATAATAGTAATAATAATAGTGATTAATTATTATTATTATTATTATTATTATTATTATTATTATTATTATTATTATTATTATTACATTATTGTCTTATTTTGTAGGAATAACCGAAAATGTCAGTCAAGTTGTCTGCTTTTACTGCACAAATTGAGAAGTTTGTCCTCTGGTGGACAACCTAACAAACTACACTATTCATGGATTAAAGCTTTTCTTCAAGTTTTATGTGGAAGAAAAGATTTGAAGATAAACGGATGAACTTAATTATTTTCTGGTAGAAAATAAAGCTGTGACTGTAGTTTTATCATCCATCTATTCTCTCTAAATAATTATTTAATATGATAAAGACAAACGGTCTCATATTTGACGTTACCAATAGTAACCAGTAGATGGCAGCCATGCGCCACGTAACGTCTCGTCCAGCTAATGCAAGAGGAAGACTTCACTAATGCGCAGGCGCAGTGACTCGCCAAGGACAGCATTAGGTAACTGGGCAGAAGCTACAAGCGAACCGCGAAAAGTTTGAAAGAACATTTCCAAAACGGAATTAGTCCATGTTTGAACCTGAAGATACGGGTAGTTTTCATGTAAATAATGAGAGTTAAAACAGAAGAGCTACAGTTAGTCCAGTTTAGTCCGAACAGTGTCCGTGTGTGTTCAGGAGCAGCACACCGCGGGTCCGGAAGCTAAAGAGGCTAAAGCTAACACCAACACCTGGAGCCACTGAGCTGTGAGTAATGTTTTAGTTTGGATCACTGATCAAATAAAAGCACAGTTAAAAACATTCATTGTGGTCTCTTAAAATTTCTTTAATTTAGTGTCTATAATTTAATCAAAATCTTAAATGTTGGTCCATTTACAGGTAAATGCTTAAAAACAGGCCGGTGTCTGCTGTTGTAGTGGTTTCAGTGGGATGTGGAGACTTCACATGTAAATGTAAGTAGTTTCTGTTTAAAGACCAGCTTATGGTGGAAGGAATGTATGTAGATAATACAGCAGGGGTGTCAAACTCATTTTGGTTCAGGGGCCATATTTAGCCCAATTTGATCTCAAGCAGGCCAGACCAGTAAAATAATGACTAATCCAAGTTTTTCCCTTTTGTTTTAGTACAAAAAACCCAATTAAATTATGAAAATATTTACATTTTACAAAAAAGATGTAAACAACCTGAAAAAACAGAAATTTCTTTTGAAAAATTAGTGCAATTTGAACAATGTTATACCTTGACTTATTATTTATACATGTACATTTACTCACAATGTTACATAAACATTTGGTAACAGGCAGAATATTGTTAAAATTTTGGAGTTTGGAGCTAAAATTTTAACAATTTCTACAATATTACATCTCTTATTATTAACCCTTAATAGGTAACCAGGGGTCCCAGCAGACCCCACGTTTTTAATTTTTTATGTTTTCTATGTTTTTATTTGAAGCTCGTGCGTGTTACTTCATTTACTGTCCTAGTATAGGGATCTGAAAAGTAAAATGGAACCAAAAAATTAACTCGTAGAATAATATAGGCAATACAGACATTTTGGGGTCGCCCGTGACCCCAGGTTACCTTTAACGTATATTGATTTATTGTTTTTCCATTCCAGGTATTTCAGAATATGATCAATAATTGATATTATAAATTTCTAATAACGCTAACCTTCAGTGCTTTAATCTTTTTTGAGTAATTTTAACATCGTGTGAGGCCATGGCTAAGAGGAAAACTCTAAGTGATGAAGATATTAGGATAGAGCTTGCAGATTTAGAAGTAGAATCTGAATCAGATGATGACCATTTATCGATTGATAGTGTTTATGACGTCAGTTTTCCTTCTGTGAAGACTGTTTGTGAGCACCTATTCATACTACCCAATTGTGTAGTTAGTTTAGTTTTTAGTTATAGTTTAGTTTTTAGAGAAACTTTATTGAAACTGTATTGCAAATGTGTTTTAGCAATGTAGTGTGTTTATTTGTAACATGTAAAACTTTTTTGAAAATTTCTGTTAACTTTAGTGAAGGAAATACTTCACGCAGTAAAGGAGAATTTATTTGGAAAATAAAGCACAATTTTGTTATTTTTTTTGTTTCATTGCTATCCTTTCATACTATAAGCAATAAAATATTGTAACTGACTAAAAAATAACATTTTTAGATGTTTTTATCACCGTAGGTAACCTGGGGTCTAGCTGGACCCCAGGTTACCTGTAGCTGTGGGGGGCACCATGGTTACCTATTAAGGATTAACACAACTCCAGATCACAGTGGATCCATAAATGCACAAAAGATTTAGTAACAGGCAGAATATTGTTAAATAAAATTGCCCATTTCGGGTTGTTTTTATTTATGTATTTATTGTGAAAGAATAGTTTTGTAAATATAAATATTTTCACAGTGTAATGTTATTTTTTTCACTTAAATTTTTTCCACATAATTTTTCACAAAGAAAATTTGTAGCTGTCATTATTTATGGGTTATTGTGGTGTTATTTTCACGTGAGATCACATTGGTCTGTATGTGGAACCTGAACCAAAATGATTTTGACAACCTGGACTATTCAGGTTAATTTTTGCACTTTCATCCTGTGGGCTGGAATGGAACCTTTGGCGGGCCAGATTTGGCCGCCGGGCCGCATGTTTGACACCTGTGTTGGAATCAGTGTTCAGGACTTGTGAGAATTCAATGAAAAAAAGCAAGGAAAGAAAAAAAAGCTGTTAACTCTGAATTCTGTGCTGTCAGTAAGTCATATGCAAAATAAAAAAAAAAAGATTTAAAAATAAAGTGGAGATAAGGAAATACATTTGAGGGAAACTAAACAATTTTTGCTTCACCCCCCCCCCCCCAAAAAAAGGTTTATCTTTTAATTCTGATTCCAGTGTGAAGACCACATTCTAGTGTTTATTTACTATTCTCTACATGTGGATTTTGTCTAGATAAAAAGCAGTTTTGCATATGCTTGTAGGTTATTAACACTTTCAGTGCCATGGGCCGATTAAATCGGCTTTACGAAAACAACCTGTAAAGTGCCACGGGCCGATCAGATCGGCTTTGGAGAACACGCCATATTTGTGTACAAACAAACCATCCACCCCCATTTCTTTCTCACATTTCGATGACGTTCTTTCTGCGTCCCCCTTTTGAGACCAAGCAGATGGGAATTTGAGGTCACGTGACCGAATAATATTTTTATATCTTTTTAATGTTTCTTATTCTCCGGTGTTTCATCAGAGGGAGCCCTCCATGCCGGGGGGCGGCTGTGGACTCCGGGGGCTGTGGCGCCTTCTCTCACTGGGGTCCGCTCCTTTCCGGTGGGTGGGGGTCCCAGTTGGCCCTCTCCCACTAGTTGGGATGCGGGGCTGTGTTGCTGGTGCCTGGTCGCCGGGGTCGGCGGCTGCCTCCTGGTGCGGATGGCTCCCTGAGACAGCGCCTCCTAAATTGATCTTTTACTTTTACTTGTACATTTTTGTTCTGGTCTACCCGTGCTCAGTCAGTCTTCTTAAGTATGTGTGAGCTTGTGGGTTTGCATGTATATGTGTGTGTGTGTGTGTGTGTGTGTGTGTGTGTGTGTGTGTGTGTGCGCGGGTGAGTGGGTGGGTGTGGGTGGGGGGCGGTACTGATTTTTAAACTGATATGTAAAGCACTTTGTGCTACAGTTTTTAATGTATGAAAAGTGCTATATAAATAAAGATTATTATTATTATTATTATTATGAATTATGCAAATTACGATCAATAATGAATCGGCTGCGTCCGGTGCATTTTGAATCTAATTAGCAATCGGTCGGATGTTACCGAGCGGTTTACTGCAGGATTCTTCAAATATAAAAACGACGCGAAATACTGAAAAATGGCCAAATTCTGTGGCACTTTTAAGGCTTATTAGCCCCTTAACTGTCTGGCACTTAAAGAGTTAAACAGATGATTTACAATACTGATTTAAAAATAATAAATAAAATAATGTATAAGTAGTTAATAGTAAAAAATTTAAAATTTGTATAATAGTTATTTTATTCAATTGTGTCATTATTAGAGCTGATCAGTATAAACTTTACCAATAAATAGAATAATAATGAATAATGATAATAAAGTAGATTGCTTGTATAAATGTTACCTTCAAACCAGGTCAAGGTCTGGATGGTAACACATCTGCATCATTTTGAACCAGGAAAAACCCAGTCACTTGTTGATAGATGTGCAGTGTACCCATATGCCCAGTAGGGTGCAGCATTTTCCTTCTCAAACATTAAACTCCTCAGTGCCATTACTCTACTTTCTAACGTCACCAAAATAACACTTCCAGACAAAAACAGTCTGAGTGTGATTCATAGAACATGTACATCCTTCACATTTTCAGTTCTCTAAGCAAAAATATGACAGACGTTTTATTTATGACTCATTTACTATCAGTTTTGAACCAAATAGGAAATGAAGTACTGTTAACTGCATCCTTTCATTCACCAGTACTGGTTCCTTCAAACACTTGAATTACAAAGCACAAAAGCTAATGCAAAAAGCAAAATCTGGAGCACCTTTATGAAGTAGATATGTTGAGGAAAACAGGCATGTGTTCAGTATATTCATAGTCCTCTCTCATGGAGGCAGATCAGGGTTTTTTTTCCTGTTTCTCATCAATACTTTAGTGATTAGACTATTTAGATGACAGCCAATACAGGCCTATCTTAGATCTATTTAGCTGACTAATGCAGAAAAAAGTTTCCTATTTTATAAAACAGCTTCTAATTATTTAATTTCGTTCTGTTTTTGTTTTTTTTTTCATTTATAGTTATTCATAATACATGAAGTGACTTCAGGGTTTTTCTTCTAAGGTATAGATTACAACATCTGAACCATTTTGGGGATGTCAAAATTAGCCATATTAATTGAAAAGAATGTATTAAAAGTGACAATGTCTTTTCTGTTTCTAAGGGTTGTAGTTTGGTATCTTAAATGACTTTTGCCTATGACATTTTAAAATTTTTTCAAACTACAGTTGGATTTAATATGACAATAATAGTAATAATTTTCCAAGTTTAGATGAAATTTTTATTAAAAAAGCTGTTTTTGCCTCACTTGTGTGCCTCAGCTTAATGTAAGGAAAATGCTGGAACACAGAGCGGCACCTGAGCCCAACAACCATGAAAGTTATTATTTAGTGTTTTAGAAAATCTTTAACAAGGACAACTCCTCACATTCTACTTCATCCCGTTGTACTACAAACATTCAGCAGACTTGCATACTAACACATACTTTAGTCTGTGGTTTTAAGGCCGTTTCAGCTACAATTCTTCAGCTACAAAGGCTGGAATTTTAACCCTATTACCCGGTTTAATCATACAATTTAAACAGTTTCAAGCTGGAGTGGATGGGAGGGGCTTTACATTTCTTTAAATCACTTGTTCACATCTCCACATTGCTATAAGGTACCAAACTGGAATTTTAACCATGTGACCCCTTTAAACCAAGAATAAAGCAGCTTTAACTTTAAGGATAAAGGAGGAGATTTAAATACTAATAATCTGCCTGTTATTAAAGCTGCGGGAGACTTTCGTCACAAATTTTTCATCAGATCTGTAAAACCTCAGTCATATCCTCAGTATCACGAATCCTTAAGTCTTTCTGTGATTACTCACCTGAATCTCTTGCATCATGGTGAACAATTTTGAAGTGCCATCCACCATAAACAAACCATGTGTTTACAATCAGGGCCGGGAGGTAACTCGGGCATCTTCGGAATTTTGCCGTGACGTGCATTGTGGGAAGCGGAGGTTCGCGCAGCCTCCTGGCAGTGGTAGAGGCAGTACAACCATATGATTTCATATGATGCAACAAACATGACGTGGAAACGGCTGAAACGCGGAAACGGCTGAAGGGAAGCTGAGCTCCAGCCGTTTCCGTGTTGTGTTTGTTGCCGCTACCGCTGCCAGGCGGCTGCGCGAACCTCTGCTTCCCACAGTGCATGTCGTGACAAAATTCCAAAGATGCCTGAGTTACCTACTGGCTCTGATTGTAAACACGTGGCTTGTTTATGGTGGAGTACACTTCGAAATTGTTCACCGTGTTGAAAGAGATTCAGGTGAGTAATCACAGAAAGACTTACAGATTCATGATACTGAGGATATGACTGAGATTTTACAGATCTGATGAAAAATTGGTGACAAAAGTCTCCTGCACCTTTAAATGTTTGTGTATTTGTAGATCCACTGTGATCTGGAAGTTTTAATGTGCATGTGTAAATGATAAACTGAGAAATAATGTTGTGAAAATTGCACTTATTTTTCTTAAGAAGTTTTATGATGCTGGAGTTTGTTTGTTACTGACATAAAAATTACTTGGTAAATCATGGCATTTATTATTTTACATATGATAATTGATGTAATAGATTACAACTGGTACTGATGATATCCTGGACTGCATCATTGTTAATACGGGGGGGGGGGGGGGTCCGTCACCAGTGGCTGTTTGGGTCTTTATGGGTTTAAAAAAAAACAGAGGTCATGCCAAAGATGTTGTAACTGACTTACCTGCAGTCCTGACAGGGTGAGGGATGATGACTTTCCCTGCTTTTGAATCCGGTTTATAAATGAAAATGTGCAGTTAAAGCGGTACAAGAGTGTTCTTTGTGGAGTTTGTATGTTCTCCCTGTGTCTGCGTGGGTTCAGTCCAGGTTTATAGGTCAAACGAAATCACCCACAGGTGTGAACATGACAGTTAATGGGTGTTCATCCATATGTGTCAGCTCTGAAATGAACTACACGTCCAGGATATACCCAGCTTCCACCCATAGGTGGCCAGCATAGACAACAGCACCCTGTGACGCTTTCAGGAGTTAAGAGATTCTGAAAATGAGTGAAGATGGACAACATTTATTTTCCTCATATGGAAATGTGGTCCAAGCTGATTGTAAATAAGACATTTTTTTTGGCACAGAGAACTGAAAATATCAATGATGTTCTCTTTTATTCCTAAAAGAGTAATTTTGGTAGAGTTAAAAATAATAATAAAAATAATAGATTGGTAGCATTGAGAAGTTTAATTTCTGAAAGGGGAAATGATGCACCCTGTTGGTCATATGGATGCATTACATATCTGTCAACAGATTTTTTTTTTTTTTCTGGCTCAAAATGAGGCAGATGCGAACCCCTACAGGACTGAGAGGTTCAGTATGTGAATGAATGAATGAATGAATTAAAACCAGATAACAAAAACTTTACATAAAGATGTTAAAAGACAAATGAAAGCAGAGAAACACAAAGGGCTGGGCTGTCAAACTCATAGTTCAGGTTCTACATTCAGCCCAATTTGATCTCATGTGGGTCAGACTGGTAAAATAATAACAGTAAAAAAAGTATAATTACATCATGAAAATGTTTACATCTACAAAGTTTCTTTAAACATCTGATTAACATAAACAACTTTAAATGTCTTAAGAAAAATAAGTGCAATTTTAACAATGTTATGTCAGTTTATCGTTCCCAAATGTGCATCAGAACTTACAGATCACAGAGGATCTACAATGACACAAAACATTTAAGAGCAGACAGAATATTGGTCAAATTACACTGACTTCTCTGTAGATATTTCAGGTTCATATTTGTTCAAGTTATTCACTTTTTTTTTTTTGAAAGAATAGTTTGTAAATGTAAACAATTTCATGTAATTTTTTTTACACTAAAGAGAAACATTTGGAGTCGTCATTATTTATAGGTTATTATGATAGTATTTTACAAGTTTGACCCATTTCAGATTGAATTGGTCTGGATGTGGAACCTGAACTAAAATGATTTTGACACCACTGATTAATATCTTCAGTGTAATTTTTGCATTTCAGATTCATCCCACAGACCGGACCGGACCCTTTGGTGGGCCGGTTTTGTATGTTTGACACCTGTGACTTAGACAGTTGCTCCAGATTTTCTGTGATGCTCCTTTTATTTCCTGAGCACCTTCTGATCTTCATTTACCCACAATCCCATGCCTTCCTTGTGCAGGACCTCCCACTGTGACCTGACCTCAACCTGAGGATGGGCTGTCGGTGTCGGACCCACTGAGGAGACGAGGAGCGCTGGATTTGCGTGGACCCTGACATGTGACCTCCCACAGTCCAGGTGTGTGTCCACTACATCCAGTTTCATTGTCTGAGGTCAGTGGTGTCTACAGTTTAAAGTTTTTCTGAGTGTGGAGAATACCCATTTAGAAAAATATCTTTATTAGTGTGACCATAGCACTAAACTTCATCTGTACAAAAGTGTAAACTGTTTGTCTGCTCTAAAGGTGGGGAACAGCATAGACTTTTACAATTAATATCATAGAACACTGAATTAGATCTGGAACCATGTGGTCAACCAGTACCGTACTTATGCCACGTTTTTACTACGTGGTACCGACTCGACTCGACTCAGGTACCAGGTACTATTCCTGGAGACCGTTTCCATTACAGGATACTACCCGCTTTAGAGTACCTGGACGTCATAGCGTAACTTCTTCTTGACATCTACTCAGAGTTGCTGATAAACTCGCTCGTTGCGTGTTGTCCCGTCAAGCTCACACTGAATCTTTTCATTAGCCAAGGACAGAAGTGTTTGAACCTCCTCGACCGACTACATTGTCATTTTGCGGGCCGTTACCATGGATTAATCTACCGGTATATTTACTGTTAACTTCCAAACCTGTTTTTTTTTTTAAATGTCGTGTTGAAACTCAAGCTATCGCATCCCTTTTATCATGATGGGATAATATTGTGACTCACTGACCCACTTCGTTACTGTTGTACTTTGATACTGCCCTGTCTGTACTTGTTGACATTTGTTGCTTCTTCAGGCTTTGCATTTTTGTTTTGTTTTTTGTTAAAAAATGTAAAATCTGTCAAAAATAAAGTATAAAAAAAAAAAGGCGTGTCATGCATTGATGACAGAGACAACTCTGACCAATCAGTGGTCTGCAGTGTTTGCAGGTCACATTTTAGTATCTCTTCAACCTCAGCAAAGCAATTACTAAAAAACTAGTACCGGGTACCAGAATCCAGGTTCTTTTACGTAATGGAAACGCAAAAAGGCCGAGTCGAGTTGAGCCAGTACCATGTAGTGGAAACACGGCAGTAGACACTGAAGCTTTATCCTTTTCCTTTGACTTACCACCTGTTTGTATAGCACTTACAGAAATAAAAAAACAACACAAACAACTGCTGTATAGTAATATAATTTCCCTTTTTTATTCCAAGTTGTGGTTTGTAAAATTTTGTTGTGAAAGAGAGTTGGCATGGGTGATGATGGGCAGAGTGAGTTGAAGATGAGGGGAGGAGGAGAATGGGGACTTAGTTTCCTTTTCTTTTTTTCTTTTTTTTTTTTTTTAATAAATGGGACCAGAACCCTATTTCCTTCTTTACCTGACATAGGCCTGCTATGGTCCCACGTACAGTTTTCAATTCTTATCGTCATAACTTTCCTGATGCCCTGTGGTTTCTCACTGCTCAACACCTCTCTCTGTTCATGTCCCGAAACATTTGAGTTTTTGTTTTTTGTTTTTGTTTTAAAATCAAAAAAAAAAGTGTTTGGAGAGTGAGGAGAGAAGTGTGTGGGATCGTTCTGTCTGGCCTTAACAGTTCGTCTTTCTGTCTTCCTTCCTGAGTCCCGAACCTGCTGGTCGATGCTAGAATGGGTCGACCACAGGAGCAGACTTACACTGTTCTGTTAGCTGCTACGGCTAAAGCTAAGACAAACAGCTACTACTACGGCTAATTGGGTTAGCTCTGTGGCTGTATTTGACTAAATACTAAGACAGTACAGAGTAAATTCTTCACTATAATGTGTGTTGTGCTGCTTTATAAACATATACTAGTGTTAAACAGAGACGCTAATCAGAGTTTGCCTTCAATGCTCATATTTGAGCGTCTGGATCCCCCCGTGGGCGACCCATTCTAGCATCAACTCCAACAGCCATGGCCCTCTTGTTTTCTTCATTTACCCAGAATCCTTTGCTCTGTACTGCTCTCTCTGTTTGTGTTAATATTCAGCGCTCTCTCATTCATCCTCCATTTGAACCTGAGCTTCAGAAGGCTTTAAGATCTCCAGGTTTAAATCTGCATAGTGCTGAACTTAAGTGTTTACAGTGCGCTGACGTTCCTCCTTTCGTACACTTGAATTTTCTGGTAGTCTGTCTTTATAACATTATAGCACCTGACTCTGCTTACTGCACGGTTTGGATGGGTTTTTGTATTTTTAAGGAAGAGTCACGTAAGACTCACAAAGACAGCATTCCTAAACTTCAATACTGCATGCATCTACACAAATACACAACCAAGCCAACTGACCAACCAGCTTTTTTTATCACGTTTTCTTCTTTAATTACCCTTCTACAAAAAGTATGTTATCCGATAGAGGATTGGAGAGCAGGAGGCTTTGCTCAAAAGAACTTCTAGTAAGAGCTCCTTTGTTTTCCTTCGTGACCTCCTTTCGTCTGATCACCCCTTAGGCAGGCATATGTACGTTACTTACATAAGTTCAAGGCAATACCTGGTATCTTCTTGGTTTTAAGGCGTTAACAGGAACAAGAGAGAGCTGTCCAGTCCAAACTAAACCTCTAAGATTTGAGCAAAGCCTTCTACTCTCCCCTCTCAGGCAGTGTTTGTGGGCTTAAGTAGGGATAGGAAGAGAAGGGAGATGGGAAAGAAAGATAAGATTTGAAAGAGGAAAAAATGATAAGAACAAAGCATGTAGAAGGACAGTGGAAGGGTTTAAATGGATCTCTCCACACAGGAGAAATAGGGGGGGAAGCTGGGAGGAAGGGACGAGAGGTGGAGATCAGAAGCGGCTGGGCTTATAAGTCGCTCTCTCCATAGAGGGCGCTGGAGAAGGAGATGTAGTCCAGGGCGCCGGGGGGGCTCTCGGGTCCGATGTACCTGGTCATGCGGCTGATGCAGTATTCGGCCTGTTCTGGCGGCAGCTCCCTGCGCAGCTCCTCCACTGTGATATAACTCTGCAGAAAACAGGAGGAGGTAACATGGGGTTTACAGTAGAAAGGCAGGAGGTGTCTGCAGAGTCTGAACTGCGTAGGAACACTCTAATCTGGTGGCCTTTTGGGTTGCCGTCCTCTTGTCTGTAATTAAAATGACATTTGCTAGTGGCAGCGGCTGATGTTTACCTGTTGTCGTACAAAATGTTCCGTCTCTAATGACATGGTTTCATGAGTGATAACAGGAATCTGAGAGCAGCAAGACCAGGGGTGTCAAAACCGGCCCTCCAAAGGGTTCAATCTGGCCCAGATACATTTGCAAAGTACAGAAGTTACACAGAACACTTTGACAGTCGAGAGTCACCGAGTCTTTATAAGTTATGTCGACCATAAAGTTAAACGCTAAATCCTCCTGAGATTCAGGAAAGTAAAAATTTTGGCATTTTTACATTAAATAATTGTCGTGATTGGAAACCACACAATGCAACAGTTTAGAAATGTTTTGTGTCTTTGTAGATCCACTGTGATCTGTGTATATTATAAGCAAATGCATAATATTGTTAAAAACTTGCATATCTTTTTTAGGAAATTTCAGGTTGTTCATGGATGTTCATGCTATTCACAATGTAATTTTCATTTTTTTTCCCACTAAAACAAAAAGGAAAAAAATGTAGTCATTATTTATAAGTTACCAGGCTACTATTTTATTTGTCCCGCCTACATGAGATCAAATTGGGCTGAATGTGGAACCTGAATGTAAATTAGTCTGACACCCATGAACTAGACTATACTAAGTAACTTATGTCTTATCTGACTCTTAACTGGTCTCTGTGTTAATTAAGTACGGACACTAAACAGTTCAGGTTCATGGATGTAAACTGTGAGTGAAGCCTGCTAACAG
This sequence comes from Sphaeramia orbicularis, assembly GCF_902148855.1. Lineage (NCBI taxonomy): Eukaryota > Metazoa > Chordata > Actinopteri > Kurtiformes > Apogonidae > Sphaeramia > Sphaeramia orbicularis. Next base: position 41,098,017 of record NC_043974.1, on the reverse strand, counting down.
TTAGCATGTTAGGAGTTTGGGACAAAAAAAAAGGTAAACAAATAAAAATGATCAGTATCTGCATCATTCATTGGTCAAGTTGTTATCTTTATTGCATTGTATAAGCATTGGCTCAGAATTTTAGGACTAGGTTTTTGGTAAAATAAGTTGTGTGACTAACTCACATTCTGTTCTAGGATCAAATCATGGTGAGATGATTTTTTTTGTAAAAGGAACTGAAAAAACAAGTTTCCGCTTCAGCTTAGTGGTGGTAAGGTTGTCTTTAGCATTATGGTTTTCATTTTGGCGATGGCAATTACACTTAAAAATTTATACATTTATAAAAAAGTATAAACTTTTGTTTGTCAGAGGTTAGTTTCTGTAATAAACCAAACATCAATGGACAATTGATTCAATTCAGAGATTCAAAGATTTTTTGTTGTCAATTCACTAGATGCACAGGACATACAGCGATTTGAGATGCTGTTTCTCTCACCTTGTAATTAAAAAGAGGTAGAAAAAATAAAATAGAACAAGAATAATAAATAAGAGGAATAAAGAATAAACTACGATAGAATATAAAATGTATTTACAGTGGTGGTGTAATACAGTAACAGTTATGAGGTGAATACTGGATGGAAACAGCAGCAGATATTTGAACATATATGGAACATGTGTTATGGGTGAATGGGGCCATAATGTATCAGCTGTCATGTGAACTGACCTTGTCTGAAGCCAGAATCTTGAAGGATGCCATGACCTGTTCTGCGGTGTCAGTCTCAGCGGTCTCACGGGTCATGAAGTCAATGAAGGCCTGGAAGGTCACAACTCCTGTATTGTTGGGGTCCACCAGAGTCATGATGCGTGCAAACTCCACCTCACCCTGCCCCACAGGAAACGAGGGCATCATTATAAAATCATCACAAAAGAGGGATTAACATTGATTAATAAACATTAATGTACAGATATTTCAGGTTACTGTTAGTTAACATTGGTTAGTGCATTAGCTGATGCTAATTTAAGATAAATAATTCTATCTTAATTATCATGAAAACTATTAGTAAATAATTACTAGACACAGGAAAATGCTACTTAATGCTTCTTGTACCATTTATAAATACTGACTATTTAAAGCTAAAACAATTTCTTTTTGCTCATGCAGATAAAAAGCTTCTTTGCACTGACCAGATCGTAACCCATGGAGATAAGGCAGGCACGGAAGTCGTCTGGGTCCATCATGCCGTTTCTCTTCTGCAAAGGAAAACAGATCAGATTTAGAGTAGAATTAGATAATATCCAACAGACTGTTTTCAATATTATAACTTAGTGTAATCTAAAAAGACATGTCAGTAAACTGTTAAACATTTCAGATTGTGAATGGGAGACCTCAGCATGACCCCTAGCACCACCTGCTGTTGTGGAGAAAAGTCTAACTTCTGTCATGTAGGATGGATGTTTTTGTCCTTGAATGCACTAAGTATTGGGTCACAGAATATCTGTAAAATGTTTTTTGTTTGGTGAACGCCTCACCCTGTCGAAGTGGTTGAAGGAAGCTCTGAACTCATTGAGCTGTTCCTGGCTGATGCCCTTGGCGTCGCGGGTCAGGATCTGGTTCTCAACCTCGTTGATGGTTCTGGCAATGGTGGTGAGCAACTGCTCCCAGCCCACACGGATGTGCTGGGAGGAAAAGAAACGACAAGTCAGAAGTAAGAAAAACATAATCACTACTGAACATGTTAAAGGGAACTCCAGACAGATGTGACGGTCCTCTGCTCTGCACCTCCATGGTGTAGTTGGTGTGCTTATTGTCAAAGATGAGGGACTCCTGGCTGAGCTGGTGGTCTCCCTCCAGCTTGTCAATGTTGGATTTGTAGTTAATGATGTTCTGTTCATATTGCTTTAGGCTGTTCATCTGTTCCTCCAGGGATCCGGCGATGTCCACGGACACATGGCTAATCTCCTGGAGGTGTGAACACAGACAAACAGAAGTTCCATCAAAGACAGATTCATCACTGCCAATTCAATATTCAGCACAATCTGATTATGGGAGCGCTCTACAGCCGCGGAAAAAATGACTAGACCATCAAAAGTCATCAGAAACAATGGTTATGTAATCCAGTACTAACTCCTGTGTGTATCATGTGACTAAAACAGACAGAAAAGAAAACATGGAATGTGTAAAAGCACTGTTTTTGTCAGTACAATGCCATAGATATTGATGGAAGAACTGAAGTGATTTTGGTTATTATCAAGAAAACATGGAAAATGGATAGATATCAGCTCTGAAATTAAACTACTATGAACTATTTTTATTGTTATCATTATATTTGTCCAAACTAATGCACCTTTAGTTGTACCAGGCATTAAAATGAACAAGAAATTAAAAAAAAACAACAGTGGTCTAATAATTTTTTTGGCGACTGTAGGTTAACTATCTACATCTACACTGTGAATTATTGATGCTGAGGGAAAATAACGTTTCAGTTTAAATTGTTCTAACCATCTTCTTGTGGGTGGACGTATGTCCTCAATTACATGTAATCGCAAATTGTATGAAACTCCTTAATGAATACAAAGTGATGTCGCAGATGTACCATTCTGCACACCTGGACATGATCTGATGCAACATGAGAACATATCTGAATGATCTGACATGGACTGAAACAGGACAATACCCACGCTAACTCAACCCTCTTATGATGGGATACTACTGTTACTGACCCACGTCTGTACCGTTGTACTTTAAGTTTTGGTACTGCCCTGTCTGTGCTTGTTGACGTCTGTTGCTTCTTATGTCTTTGCATTTTCATTTTATTGTCTGTTAAAAAATGTAAAATCTATGAAAAATTAAGTATTAAAAAGAAACAGTTTTGGTGTTGCGATACCTGATTTTAAACAATAGTATTAATCTAATGAACCTCCTGATCCCTAGATAACCCAGCTGGAGTCTATCTTTAGCCACTTGACTTTTCAACTCCAGCATGAGAGTTTGTATTAAAAGGCCACAAATTTAAAAAAAAACTACCATATTCTTACAGCATTGTCATGTTTTGAATAATCAAATTGAATGAGGTTCTTCTAAAACACCGCTCTGGTAGGACTGTACCTCCATCTTAGTTTGAATCCAGGGTCCGATGATGTTGGCCTGGGCAGCAAACTGGCGCCTCAGCCTCTCGTTGGCCTGCTGTCTGGCCACCTCCTCCTGGAGCATTTGGTCTCTGAGGGGCACAAGGTGCTTCACCTGCAAACAACATGAGTTCACTGTAGAGTGCAGACTGGAAATGGGACTTAATTTGATCCAAGCAACCACTATGTAAGTGTGCATGTCTATGAAAGTTATTATTATTGCACTGATCTGATTCTGTAGTCTGCAAAAAAATAAATATTTGCAGTCATTTGAATAAAGAGTCAACAGTTATAGCATCACTTTTGGACTCTTCAGAGAGTCCAAAAGTGATGCTATAACTGGAAGTAACGTTGCTTGTTTTGTGATTTGATAAATTGAATTAGATTTCTTACACATCTGTGAACAAAGATTAATTAGTGTTACTGTTCTGTATCATTTCTTAAAGATAAAATGAGCAGGTTTTTGGGGCCAAATGCGAATATACCTATAATTTGTAACTTAAATTATAAAACTTCAAGTTTGTAATATAGAGAATATGAGAAAAACTCCACATTATAACTGCCTTATTATTTTCAATTAACAGATCATAATAAACCTAATAAAAAAATAAAATAAATAAAAAAAAAACAACTTTCCAAAAAGCACCTTTCCTGATGTCTCTGATTCCTGTATAGAGGATTCTCACTTGGTCCCAACTGCCTCAATAATTGTATTTCCAGTATTTTCTAATGTTATGTAGAATTATGCACACTTTGATCTATCACATTAGAAAACGTTTATAGAAAGGCCAACATTTGCAACATCGGAATTTTAACACACACAAAAAAAAATGTTTTACGTGAACTTTTTTACTAGTGAGTTCTGATGTAAACAGTTTTTCAGAGAAGTGGTTTTGGTCGCTGGTGGATGTTTGGGTCTTTATGGGTTAAAGAAACTTTCCAGTCATTTAGCTTGAATAAAAAGAGAAAACAGTTCTGGAAATGGAAGTTAAAGTCCAAGAATTTTTCCTGTTTTCAGTGTGTTCAGCGTTTTACTAACTAGCTGTTCACCCATTCCCACAGAAACCGTTCTATTTTTAACCCCGGTGCTCAGATGTGTGTCACACTGATGCAGCATTGACAGACTGTCTTCTGCATTTATTTTGATTTCCCCTGAGAGTTTGCAGGCTGCAGGATCCAGTGTCAGCGCAGATGTACTGTACTATTTCTGCCCTGTCACTGTGGATGCACTGTACTTATTAGACCAAATACAGCGCAGTGTTTCACTTAGGCTGACATTTATCTGTTTACGTAACATCTGTTTATTCAAACCAGGATTAAAGGGGAATCCAACAGGTGGTTCCTCTCACTGTTAAATCTTCTGTTCAATACTTGTGTTCCTTCTAAATCACACGTGATGACTGCTGTGTGTTCGACTGCACTCACAGTGTCCCACTTAGTGCTGATGTCCTGGGGCGAGAGGTTGGTGTAGGGGTTGATTCCAGACAGCTTGATGCCGTAGGTCTGGGCGATCTTCAGGATCTCATTATGGATTCCCAGAGTGGCCATGCGCTCCTTGTCGGCCTCGGGCAGAGTGGCCTTGAACTGGTCATGAGCTGTGATCAAGCTCTGCACACGAGACACAGCGGCAGAACATTAGCAAATGTCGAACGCTGACGTGCACTTTTCACTGTTTCACACTTTTCTGTTTCAGTTTAGTCGTATCAGTCGATTGTGAACTAAACAGTACATACATGTGCATTACTTTGGTACAAACTGGACATCTACAGTCACGGAAAAAATGATTAGACAACTAGGGGTGTTAGAAAATATCGGTTCTGCAATATATCATGATATTTGATTTCACAATACTGTATCGATATTAAAAAGTACTGTATCGATATTTTTAGGTATTTATTCAAATGCAGGTATAGCGGAGGTTCATTTTTGTTTTTTTTTGGTTTTCTGTATTTATATCGTATTATTATTTAACACTTTTATTAAATAATGGTTATTTGAAGCATGCTAAAAGCACTTTTTACTGTCTGAGAGGCAGACTTTAGTTCCTTTGTTGGGATTGCACAAAAAATACTGTTCTGATGTTAGTTCTGAACTAATAGAATATGAACATTTGAACAGGATCTTAAACTGTAATGTCTGTAAAACAGAATTTCAGTTTGAACACAGGAACATTTTGTGATATAACATTAGATCCTGTTGTGATCAAATAAAAATGTGTTTAGTATTTGTGCAGATTTCTGGTGTTATTCAATTCTTCCAGGAAATAATCATTTAAAAAAAGAAACAAACAAAAAATTGCCTTTTTAACAGTATCATGATATATCGTGATATATCGTATCGTGATCCTAGTATTGTGATTTGTATCGTATCGCCAGATTCTTGCCAATACACAGCCCTATAGACCACCATGGAAAATGGCTAGATATCAGCTCTTAAATTAAATTTTAAATCTTAAATTTGTGCTTTCTGTAAGATATCAGAGTTGACATGGAAAAAATTATTAGATCATCAAAAACAATGGTTATGCAATCAAATACTAACTCCTGTGTGTATCATGTGACTAAAACAGACAGAAAAGAAAACATGGAATGCCTAAAAGCACTGTTTTTGTCAGTACAATGCCATAGATCCTGATGGAAGAACTGAAGTGATTTTGGTTATTATCAAGAAAACATGGAAAATGGATAGATATCAGCTCTGAAATTAAACTACTATGAGCTATTTTTGTTCTTATCATTATATTTGTCCAAACAAATGTACCGTTAATTGAACCAGGCATTAAAATGAACAAGAAACTGAAGAAAACAAGGGTGGTCTAATAATTTTTTCCGTGACTGTATTGTGTCCAAGTAATTTCCCTTGTGGATCGATAAAGTTTGTCTCAGTCTAATTTACTGGACAATCATCAAAAGAACTTAAGTTAAGGTATGCACCTGAATCTCCTCGATGCTGTGGACAATGAACATGTCCTGCAGGTCCTCCATGGCTCCATCCATCCAGTTGTTGAACGGCGCTGCCCTCTTGGCGAACTCTAGGTACAACTGATCGATAGTCTCCCACAGCTTCTCCACACGCTAAGAGACAAGACACAGTTATGAAGCAAAAATGAAGGTGTCTGAAGGTGTGTGTTTTTTTTAATAGTGGTATGTGTGTCCGTCTGTACCTCCAGTGAGTCCCTCCTCTTCTGGGTCAGGGTGCCCAGGTTATCCCACTGGTCGCAGATGCCCTGGCAGCGGGCGTTCACAGTAGCAGCATCATGGTAGTCCAGCTCACTGGAGGAAGACATGCACAACCATGGAATCACTAACACGAAACTACACTCAAAACAACTAAATGACCATGTATATCACACCGTTATACCACCGTGTATATTTATTCTTTATTTATCCCAAACTCTGAAATTACAGTGTAGCAGCAGCATGACACATATACAATAAAACTAGAGTATCTGTCCTTTAGACTTGAAAAACTTAGATTTCCCTCCCTTTTTCTTCTCTCTTAATTTTAAATTCTATTTAATTTTTTTAATTTCAATATTTTCTCTTATTGATGTATTTGTTGTATGTATGTTGTACTGTTCACATGTCAATATTGGAATTACATCAAGAATTGTCTTTTTTTTGGGTTGGGTGGGATTGTGGGAAGGAAAAAAATGAAAGAATGGAAGTCTTCTCTGTCACACTGCACTGTCATACACACCAGGAAACGGAATCATTTTTGAATTTAGTACAGGATAGAGGGGTAATATATAATAATAATAATAATAAATATCTGTAAATCTACACGATGTTTATGTTCGTCACCATGTTTATGTAATGACTGCTCGTGTCATCTTGCGATAATAAATAAACAAATCATCGCATTTGTGATTTAATGGAAAAACCAACATTACGCACTTCTGTTTTTTCGACATTTAGTAAATATCGTTGAAGTTTTGTGCAGATGTCCAATGGAATGTGACTAGTGTTGCTATTTTTCATCCTCTTTTTAAAGTATCTTTCATCACATGCTACAGAATTATTTTATAATTGACTTCTTTATCATTTTGGTTGTATTGCTGCTGAGTTACGTTTTATTCATCCATAGTGTCTAAGAATGTAAATAAAACTATGTGGCCTGAGGATAAACCCTGAGGAACACCACAAAGGAGAAGCACTAATAAGTGTACATAGTTACCGAGGGAAAAACATCAACCATATGAGTTAAATCTGAGCTAAACGACTAGGTGTTTTTGTCACTTAAATTTTTATTAAGTTTTATGAATAACAACTATAGCAATAAAACAAAAAGACAAAAAATAAATAAATAAATACAAATGAGAAGAATGTGCCCACAGAGCAAAAAAACTGACCAGTTTTACTTTAGTTTTTCATTAGTTTTAGTGTCTGTTTTTCAGGTGTTACAAGGACAGTCTTAATTTATTGAAGCTGAAAAAGGCGTTGTTAAAGAATGTATAATATCATGATTTGATCAATGATTTAGAAACCACGGTTTATTAAATGTCCCAATTTGTGCAAAGACCTTTTATTCTTCACCATAAAGCATTAGCATCTGAAAAACCAAAGCCACGCTGACTTAACCTAATACTCTATTTTGTTTGTACTTAACAGCTGTTACATAATTTTCCTGACGTCACGACCAGTTTTAGTTTGAAAAATCTTAGTGCTTGTTAATTATAATAATCCTAATAGGCAAAAATATTTTAAAAATTCATTTGAATGGAAAAATACTGTACCTTCATTCCTGCTCGTCAAACTATGTTGTGAATTGTGTCATTTAAATCTGATTCGGTACCAAAACAGCATCAAGGAAAGGTCTAATGCTTCAGAATATATGGGCTGAGGATCAAAATGTCAGGTTTCTTGTACATTTTCCAATTACATATGAGAGAAAATGTCCTCTTTTGAAGTACTGACTGATACATTATGGGCAGCACACATACATATTCAGCATTATGGTTCATATAACTGGATATAACATAACAGATCAATTCCAAACTTTCTATCAAAACAGCCCAGAGGGTTAGTGAGCAGTAGGAGAATGGTGAGATCAGAGGATTCAGCTGTTTCATGGACCATCCTTTTATCCTCAGAACATTCTCATTAATATGCTTTTAACTCATCTGGTGCGTCTTCTGTTCTTCTTTGTATTCCTATCTACTCTTCTGGTTCCCATTAAAAGTCTATGATACTTTTTCTCCGTCCTCATTCATTTCATGACTTCAGTCTAACAAACCCGATAGATGTAACGGCACCACAAGACTAATACAGCACCTTTAACCCTACAGCGCCAAACGTATCATATTTGATACATGAGTTTTGAAGCCCTCTACATGATCAATGTGATTTTTTTTCTTGAAAATCCTGATGTATATAATTAGATACATGCAATACATGAATAATCCACTAGGGGGGAGGGATTCATTCATCAGAGGCCTTTCCAGTGACACTACAAGACTGTCATTAATGAGGAAGGAGGGAGAACTTTGGCCATTTTGAAAAGGAATTACCAATTTGTTAAACATGTTTGTTATATTATGTTTTTGTTTGTTCAAAAATAACATTTGAGCATTGAGACCTGATGTAGCAAATATGATACAAAATTGAAACTCATACATGGAAATTGATATTTGAAAAAAAAATTTGGAATTGTTCAGACGGACCAATAAAGGCTCCAGTTTCAAAGAACTGGAATTTTCTGGCAATGGTTTAATGGTTCAGGCCTTACAGGGTTCATATATGGAACCCTGGCCAAGAGGAGAGTAAAAAAAAAAAGAAAAATGAGCCATTTGGAAGGTTCCGAAGCATTTGGCGTTATGAAATTCCCAGCTGTAAATATTCAAAATGAAAAAATTGACTTGCTATATCAGAATCCAGGGCAATAAATAAAAAAAAAAAAAGAAAAAGAAATCTTTATACATTTCATCATATTTGGGACAAATGGATCAAGTTAGTATCCTCTATCCACCCAGAATTTGTATCACTCCTCTAAAAATGTCCTCCTTTTTATATTCTCCCTGTATTTATTCTTCGTTTTATGTTTTTCTGCATAAACGTGTGTAATGTTTAAAGAACCCAGAGGTATTGTGATGCTATGATTGTTTTTAAGTGAGAAATACTGAAACTAAGCACCCGGTTCATATGTTAGTTTGGTTTTTACACTTTTGTATGTATAAAATAAGAAATATGAAAAGGGCTCTAATAGATCAAATCGGTATGAATGGTAATGGTGGAGATATTCTGTCACCTTTTTCAATAAATAGAAAATTAAAAAAAGAAAAAAAGTAAAAAAATCCCAGCCGTTACTTACTTGAGCTCTTGGGCAATAGCAGCAATCTGCTCCACTCTGTCCTGGTGAGCAGCAAGGTCGCTCTCAAAGGCCTCATGCTTTCTCATCAAAGCTCTGATCTCCATAAGAGAAGCTGATTCGTAATCCTTCTGGGAAAGCAGGTCCTCCTTACCTGAAAGACGCAGGTTTGATTAGAGGTCTTTCTAATTGGCTGATCTTCGAGGGAAAGTCAAGACCACCAGTTTTTAACCCTTTAACCCCTGACATGTCTGGTGAGCGTTCTGAATCTATGATTTATTTTAAATATTCATAAAAGTCCAACCATTTGCTCAATAGTTAAAATTTCCAAAGGTGCTCATACAATAGACCTTGTTCTTTCCATAGACTTCTGAGCATGCTCAGTGCACTCCCCCCCACCACCACCACCTGTGAAATGGGGGGTGAAACACAGAGCAGTGAGTGACACCGACTCACTATAAAAATAGATGCTTTGGGTTTTTTTGTTGGTTTTTTTTAAACTTTTCCTTGTTTTTTGTTTTTCTGTTCACAGTGTTGTGGTGATTTTCCTTTTTTTTTACTGACTGTGTTTTTATGGAGTTTTCACCGTGTAACTGCTTTTTGGAGTTCAGCCAGGTGTCAAAAAGCAAATGGACTGATTTATTAAAAAAAAGAGCCCAAAACAAAAGCTACTGGGTCAAAACTCAAATCCTTGTTGTTGTTCAGTGTGTTCCAGTTCTCAGTTCATGTTCAACATCCTAAATCTCTTACTGATGTACATTCTGAGTGCCTTATTTAGTAAAAACCTGTCAAACTTCAATTCCTCTCTTTGTCTTTTTCTGTTATTCCACCTGTTTAGACCTTAAAACACACAGTAAAACAAAACCACTGAAGAAAAGGAACACAAGCACATACTCACAGACGACAATTCACAGCAGAAATAATGTCTCAGGGGTTAAAGGGTTAAACATACACGATTCTCCTGTCAGTCTGAGATGTTTGACTTCAACATTTAGACATTTAAGATAGTAGTGAATATTTCTAAAAGATCATTTGTTCAAGTTCATGTAGGTACTGAACCCTGTGTCCTTCTCTTTCATAGGTGCATGTAGAGAAGTTTGGGTTGTAATTGTTTTAAATTTCAGCTGATCTAAACAATGTTACCTAAAACATGGTAAACTTTCAATGTTTGAGACTACAGGAAAACATCATTGAAATTACTAATAAACACTTTACCCTTCCTGCTCACTGACGACCCAGGGATTAATATAGTTTTAACTTTCAATGTTTTTTACAAAATTAAAAAAAAAAAAGGGATACATTTTTGAACATGTGTGTGAAATGTGAAAATAACTGGTTGAATAATGTCCAACAAATAGGTTGGACAAATTGTTTAAGTTGAATGAAATAATGAAATTTCATTCAGCCATCCAACTCTCCTAGTGGTAAAGAACATGTGTGTGAAATTTGAAAAGAATGGAGTGAATAGAGTCAGAGAAATGGGATGGACACAAATCTTGGACGGACAGATGGAATTCTATGTGGACGGACGGACGGGTTGAGACATAAAATGATAATAATCAGTGTTTGTGCTTCTGTCATTCCTCTCGTCCTTCCCGTTTCCTCCCTCTGTTTCCATACCAGCTCCACAGACGCCTCAGACCATCTTCATGGTGCTGTGTCTGTTTGCTCCTTTACCTCCGGTCCAGGACTCGTGCATGGCGCACTTCTGCTTGAACTTCTCCGCCAGGTGGTCGAGTCTCTCCAGACGGCGGATCTCGGTCAGCAGCCACTCCTCGTAGCCCTTCTCCACCTGCTCCAGACCCTTCCAGGCGTTGGCGATATCCTGCAGGAAGAATAGCTCTTATTAGGATTCTGCTGTGGAAGTGTCTGCCTTTTACTTTTGAGGGAATCGAGTGCGTTTGTGACTGATTCATTCTTGGTGCAAAATAAGTCAAGAACTAGGTTTTCAAGTCCAAGCGTAGATAACATTTTCATATGTTTATCAAAAAACAAAAAAAGTCCTAAAAAATGAACTTTCCAATCCTTGTGTTTGTTCTCTTCTCATTAGCTTTGCCCTTTTTTCATGTTTTATATAATTTCACACCTTTTGTGAGTAAAGATTATGTACATTTATGATCCTTAAATGAATTCAAAACTCTGGAGATCTAAATGCACAATACCATTGCATTGTTTAGGGTCTTTTTTAATCTTTGCTGTTATCCACATATGTTAGAAATAAGTAAATAAATTCAGTTAAGTTTTCTCTGATATTGGCAGTAAATTGGGTGTGGTTTAATTTTTTAATTTTACAGTGCTTGTTTTTTTTTTTTCTCCTGTGACATCACTGGGCAAACGTCTGTCAGAAATGTTCTTTCAGCTTGTGATTCCAATCACAGAAACTGAGACAAAATCATGCCAAGTTTAAGTTAATTTAAAAAACTAAAAGATTTGAGTTTGCTAACCTTGGGGAAAATGTGTATTTATTTGAGAAGAATTCATCTGAGCTCACAACTTCACAGGAAGGAGCTGCATGAGTCATACAAATCTAATTTACGTTCTAGTCACTACCTCTAACCCTTCGTATCTATCTATTCAATACCCCTGTCCTACATTTTCCTGGATGGAAATCCACATTTTATACAACATAAATGTGAAAAATCAGAAGATTATTTCGCTGTAGTTATGTTGTATTAATGTGCACTTATGGTGTTCTGGTTTTGCTTTACCTGCTGAATATACAGGTTTAGCCTTGGTGGTGGTGTAGCTAACATTATAAACTAATGACGTGTCAATCAAAACCATCTACATGATCAACTTTTTCTGCATTCACTTTTGGAAGAGTTCTGAACATATTCTTATACTTTGATATCATACTTGTCAAATCACTTTAACACACTGTTTCACTTTGAGTCGTACCCTGAAATGTGTCGATGTGTAAATACTGTACACTGACAATACATGTAGTTTTTCTACAGATTTTTTAAATTAGAAGTCTTTTGTTTACAGTATTGTACAGGAAGTTTTTTAGAGTTCGTTCTTTAGCAAGTTTTTTTTTTTTTTTTTTTTTAGAGTATATACTAACCTTAATGTCTACCTGATTACTAACCCACCTGTTTTATTCTGCCTGTTTTTTTTTGGCTTATTGTGCTGTATGCAGAGCTGCTGAATACTTGAATTTACCACAGGATTAATAAAGTATCTATCTATCTATCTATCTATCTATCTATCTATCTATCTATCTATCTATCTATCTATCTATCTATCTATCTATCTATCTATCTATCTATCTATCTATCTATCTATCTATCTATCTATCTATCTATCTATCTATCTATCTATCTATCTATCTATCTATCTATCTATCTATCTATCTTTGAATTTTGACCCAAATCACCAAATTTCACAGGCTTTAAGAGCTTTATTTTAAATGAATTCTATGGCAGGACATTTCCATTTTTACATAAATTTATTAGTTTGTATTTGTCTTGCTATGTTCGCCTGAAAGATGCTTGAACTTCTATCTCATTGTGTTTTTTTTATTCAATGACAATATGACGTATTGAACTGAACTGACATTTTCATTCATACATTTCACAGGGGAACAGTAATCCTTCCTAAATCCACCCTGACACTGTAACCCAGGACAGAAGCCCTCTGTACTCACAGACACCATCTTGCCCTCGGAGGGCATGAAGGCAGGCCTGTTGCTGAGCCTCAGTTTAGTCTGCAGGGTATTGAAGTTGATCTCCAGCTGGCATTTCTCCTGGACGCGGGGTGGCTTGTGAATGCGGCGGTAGTCTCGGAAATCCTCCAGTTTCTGCTGCATGGCGCGCATTGTCTGCTCGGCCACACGATTCTCCAGCCAGGGAATGGTGCGGCGGATCCACTCCAACAGCTACACAACCAGAGGGAAAGAAGAATTACACAAGACAGGACAAAACACATGGGCACCACTGAGGTACGGTCGCGGAAAAAATGATTAGACCACCCTTGTTTTCTTCAGTTTGTTGTTCATTTTAATGCCTGGTACAGCTAAAGGTACATTTGTTTGGACAAATATAATGATAACAACAAAAATAGCTCATAGTAGTTTAATTTCAGAGCTGATATCTATCCATTTTCCATGTTTTCTTGATAATAACCAAAATCCCTTCAGTTCTTACATCAGTATCTATGACATTGTACTGACAAAAACAGTGCTCTTAGGCATTCCATGTTTTCTTTTCTGTCTGTTTTAGTCACATGATACACACAGGAGTTGGCACTGGATTGCATAACTGCTGTTTCTGATGACTTTGGATGGTCTAATAATTTCTTCCATGACTGCATGTAAATACATTTTTAATTCATATTTTTTATTATATAAATATTTATCTAAATCTTTTTTACTTTTCTCTTTATATTTCATTTTTCCACTCATTAGTTTTTTTTCTACCTGTCTTTTTCTCTGCACTTGCTTGTTGTATGTTGCTGCTGTTAACTGTGAAATTTCCCCACAGTGGGATAAATAAAGTCACATCTTATCTTAACATAAATATCTAAATCATCATATAGAAACATATAATATAGAAACAGTTTTCATCTTTATCCACACAGACACAGGTACGTGTGTGTGTGTGTGTGTGTGTGTGTGTGTGTGTGTGTGTGTGTGTGTGTGGTTGTCCTCTCAGCTGAATATCCAGTTTAATTTCTGTTTCCCTTTTCCCATTGTACATCCTTCCTGCAGTGATCTCTGTGCTTTCTTGTAAAACACTGCAATGTTACAGAACAGCTGAAGAGTGTATACACCTTATATAACTGTCTAATAATTGTATAATAAATTATATAATAAAAATAATGGAAAGTCAGCAGTGGAGGATGTGTAGGACTGAGAGTGGGAGGGAGTTGTTTCACACCTCGCTGGCCAGCTTCTCGTATTCCTCCATCAGTTTCTCATTCTCTTGGTTGACGGCCAACACCTTGCAGATACGGTTGGCAGCAGTCTCAGCCTGAGAACAAGTGACAGCAATCATATATTTCTGAAGGCGGTACGCTACACAGGCAGAGTTCATACATATCTCACATTAATTCATGAAGATGGCAGTATCATGTTGGTGTGTTTATATCACCTGCTTTAATACACAAACAAGCACCTTGGTCTCAGGGGCTTGAAGTGACACTGACATGTTAGATATTTGAAAAACACATTTATTTTAGTAGAAATATCAAATATCTGACCTGTTCAGCGCCAGCAAAGGCATGGTAGAAGCAGGACACGTAGGTCATGATGGCCTTCTCATCAGGTTTAGGTGTGTTCACAATATCTGTGGGTTAAATAAAACAATGGCGGGATACATGAAAGTATTCTGTTGGACTGTATTTACATTTCTGCATACTTCCCTTCAGATTTGACAACATTTATTTTTACAATCCAACACATATAGTCGTGGAAAAAATTATTAGACCACCCTTAATTGCATCCAGTCAATATAATAATAACAACATAGTAACCTATAAATAATGACAACTACAAATGCTTCGCTTTGTTTTAGTGTGAAAATGGTAAAATTACACAATGAAACCGTCTACATCTACAAACTATCCAAATTAAAATGTGTGAATCATCTAAGTAAACCTTAAACAACCTGAAGTTTCAAGAGAAATAGGTGTAATTTTTACTAATATTCTGCCTGTAAGTTGTAATGCACACGTGTAAATGATAAACTGAGACATAATATTGAAAAATTACACTTTTCTGGACAAAAACAAAAAATTTTTAGTTATTATTTACAGGTTATTATCTTATTATTTTACTGGTTCGGCCCACTTGGGATCATATTGGGCTGAATGTGGAACCTGACCTTAAATGACTTTGACATCCCTGGCCTACAGGGTTTATGTTATGCATTTTGCTTACATATACAGTCGCAGAAAAAATTATTAGACCACCCCTTGTTTTCTTCAGTTTCTTGTTCATTTTAATGCCTGGTACAACTAAAGGTACATTTGTTTGGACGAATATAATGATAACAACAAAAATAGCTCATAGTAGTTTAATTTCAGAGCTGATATCTATCCATTTTCCATGGTTTTCTTGATAATAACCAAAATCCCTTCAGTTCTTCCATCAGTATCTATGGCATTGTACTGACAAAAACAGTGCTTTTAGGCATTCCATGTTTTCTTTTCTGTCTGTTTTAGTCACATGATACACACAGGAGTTAGTATTTGATTGCATAACCACTGTTTCTGATGACTTTGGATGGTCTAATAATTTCCTCCATGACTGTACTCTGACATCTTACAAAAAGCACAAAAAGCAGTGTGTAGTAAACTCGTATTTCATATGTCTATTTGTCTAAAGGGTCATTGAATCCAAATCACCAAATATGCATCAAACATCTGTCAACTAGAGAGAAAATGAACACAAATATGCACATTGGAACTGTGTTTTTTCTTCTTTCCCCCTTTTACTCATGTGATGAGCCCTGGACCAAACAGATATTTCTAATAATACTGAAAATATTTTAACAACATTCTGCTTTTAATTCTTGAAGTAGGATTTTTCAAGCATTACTTTAACCCTTTCATGTATGAATTATGAGAACCTTAATTGAGTTTTTTTTCCTGAGTGTTTTTATTCCTGTTTAGGCATTTAAAAAAAGGCGATTGAAATGTTTTTTATCAACCTATTTTTCATGCAGTTACAAAAATGTCCACTCAGCTGGACACCATGTGTTTAATTTTTGACGCTAAAAAACAAAACAAAACATATATTTAAAACCCATCATCAGAAAGTGATGAACTGTGTGAAAACTATGAAATAAAAACATTTTTCATGCAGATAATCTGATGTTTTCTCACATTTTAACATACTCTAATACTAGTTATTAGTAACTTCATGCAGACAATATGCAAAAAAAAACATTTTTGATTAAGAAAACTTAATTACAGTCAAATACCAATTAGCAATTGATTTAACATGTTACTGCAGATCAGGTTTATCACAAACAGCAAAGTTACAGTAATGGTATGAATGTCAGTGTATTATGGGATGGTGCATAAGTGTCCACTGTGTTGGCTGATATGAAACTAAAACAACTAAACCCATGAATAAACAAGAGAACAGCTGGAGAAGAACTGTCCACTGGAGTGACCACTGTGCATGAAAGGGTTAATATCATTTTTACGTCGCTGTAGTTGCACTTTTACTAAAGTGGATCTGAAGGCTTCTCTGTCCTGACTAAAAACCCCCCAAAACAAAACATGAAAGTACTTTTATTTATTATGTAACTTAATTTGTTGTTTCTATTCGATACTCTCAGCACAATATCTGTGACATCTTTTTGAGGTTTATTTTATGTTTTCATTTTATGTATTTATTTATTTAGCCTTTTTATTTTACATATATTATTATTATATCTATTTCTTCTCTGCCATGTTCAAGATGTTCACGGTGTTTGATAGTTCTGTATGAATGAAAACAATAAATATATGTATAAAGAAAAACATAACATGATAATACAATAGGAATAAAATAGCCCATGAATACAACATAGTACCATATACACTGCATGTATTACACATCTTGTGTCTACAATGAATCCAGTCATTTTGCCAACAAGTTTTCTCAAAGGAAAACACATTTGAGCCATTACAGGCCACCCAACCTAAAAGGAGAAACTGGACGGATTGCTTTTGTCAGGATCTAGTAAATCTTGCAAAGTAGTAAAGTGAGGCAAGGTCTATTTATTCATGAATTAATTTTAGTTTGGTCAACCGAGGATCCCAGTACAGATTAAACTTTAATTTTAAAGCTGGGTGTATTAACCCATAAAGACCCAAACCATCTACTGATCTAAAATGTTTAGTAACTTCTGACCTACTAAATATATCAATACTTGGAAATAATTCAGGTAAAATACAGTTTATCATCTTTTCACGGTCATCAGATATGACCCATTTGGACGTTCAGAGGCTCTGTAGTTACCATGGAAACACCTTCATCTTCTACAACATTGATTCACCAGTTAAACCCATGGAGTTGGATCAATGACAGTGGATGGACACACTGGGTTTACGTTCAGTTAATGATAAATTTTGTTGATAAAGTCACATTTTCCTATTATGACAATTAACTTTAATGTGAGCTTTTATGAACATCTACATGACCAGCAAATTAAACACGGGAAAATACCAGATTTTTATTGTACAAAAGCAAAGTACAGAGATTTGATAAATGACACCACATGGAGGCACTTGGTTTATGTTCAGTTAATGATATATTTTGCTTAAAAAGTCATTTTTTTCTTCAGTTTTCTCTGTTTCTGATATAATAACCCTCAACTTTAAACTGAGCTTTTGTGAACATCTACATGATTAGTGAATTAAGTGTAGGAAAATACCTGATTTACACTGAAAAAAATGCAGCATAAAGAGGGTAATATTACAATAAACGGTGATAAATCACTTCAGAAAGGTTAAATAGAGAGAATATTTGATTTTGGAACTGGCATAAAAGTAGCACTGGGTCTTTATGGGTTAAACCTAAAAGCATCACTGTTAGCTTTTTTTTCAAAGGGTAAAGATATCACTTCATATTACTCACTTCAAAATATGTTCAGAAAGATAATAAGATGAGAAAATAAACTAACTCGTGTAGAATTATGACGGAAAAAAGTAAATATACCGATCAATCCTGTAATTTCATTTACAGGCATATTTTTATGATAGACATCTTTTAAGTTAAATATGCGTCCACTTGTACCACAGATGGTTGAATTCAGAGTAATAAGCAGATCTCCTCCTCGTACCATCTGCCTCGGTGTATTGTGCTGCAGTGGAGGTTGTCAGAGTGTCAGCGCTAACACCTTGGAGCCTGGTCCCTGCAGCAGACTGTCACTCTGGTGGTACTTCTCAGGGTTTTGTGAGTACAAATAAGGAAACGGGGGACACAGATGTCACAGTCTCACCTTCGGCATCAAGCATCTTGGGGATGTCCAGGAACTT
The DNA here is from genome assembly GCF_902148855.1 of Sphaeramia orbicularis. NCBI lineage: Eukaryota > Metazoa > Chordata > Actinopteri > Kurtiformes > Apogonidae > Sphaeramia > Sphaeramia orbicularis. The sequence continues at coordinate 41,079,636 of NC_043974.1, read as the reverse complement.
CTCAGCCACATCGAAGGCAGTGTTCAGGTTACCAATAGGGTCATCCTGTGGGCACAAACAGTCACTGCACACTGATGACTGCACTACAACTGCTATGAAAACACTTCTACACTGTGTGGACCAAAAAAAAAAAAGAGTCCCATGCTCTAATATTTAGCATTAGCCTTGTATAGCCTTTAGCTTTGATTATAGCAGCGTTCACTTGGACATGATTTAATACATTTTTGCACTATTGCAACATTTATTTTTGTGTTTTCTGAACACATTACACATTTGTTTCCATATGTTGGAGTGTCCTTTTGAATCTGAAGATTCTTTTGCCTACTTATGTTCAAAATAAAATCTGTCTATTTATGTACACTGGAAAAAAATCAAAATCTTACCAAGTGTGTTTTTCTCATTTCTAGTCAAAATATCTCATCACACTAAGAGTAAGACATAATCACCTACAGAGTAACTTTTCAGTGAGATATAAGAACTTATTTTTGGAAAATGGATCTTGAAAATCTTATTTCAAGAAATCTCACAAAGATAATTTTCACTTGTTCCATTGGCAGATTTTTATTTTTATTTTGCTTAATTCAAGATTTTTTTTGCTTATTTCAAGCAAAAAAAATCTGCCCATGGAACAAGTGAAAATGATCTTGGTGAGATTTCTTCAAATAAGGTTTTCAAGATCTACTGTCTAAAAAGAAGTTCTTATATCTCTATATCTTATATCTATCTAGACAAAGATATATACATATAGATACAGACATAGATATATAGATATAAAGATATGAATATAGAGATATATAGATACAGATGTAGATATGGATATATTGATAAAAAAATATAGACATAGATATATATAGATATAGTCATGGATATAGATGTAAAGATATGGATATATAGATATAGACATAAATATAGACATGTAGATATATAGATATGGATATATAGAAATAGACATAGATATATAGATATGGGTACGTAGCTATACTAATACAGATATAGATAATAAAAACACTAAACTATATTACATACATGACTGAACCATAATGACTCTATAATGGGTGTAAGAAAACCAATGTCAATAAGAAGCCTAAATAATAAGATAGAACATGAAAGAGCTCAGCAGAGTAATGACAGAAAGAAGACAGGAAGGACAGGGCACCTTTCTCAGTTTGGAGTAGTCAATGAGGTCAGGTCTGTGTCTGTGGATGAGGGCACACAGAGCCAGGCCATCCTTCCAACTGAGCCATGAAGCCACGACAAGGACCAGGATGAGGAGGCGAAGGAGCCGAGAAAGCACAGGAGTCAGAGGAGGAAGACAGGACAACAGCAGAAGAAGACAGGACAGCAGCAGAGGAAGTTTAGGAAAAGAGAAATGAAAAACAGGGTGAGGAGAAGGGAGGAGGTTTTTAAATATGAAGATAAAGGCTACGAAGAGAGTATGGTATAGAACCGATGTAACATGACTAAAGGACTGATTGCAGTTCCCTGTGAATTCCACAGTTCGGCATCGGAGTCCCACCTGATGTGGAAGTTCTGCACATTGACGTTCCTGTAGGGGGCAGTCTTCCTCTGGCACCACAGCAGCAGACCCTCCTTAGCAGATGTCTCTGTTGAGAAAAGGAGAAGGAGGATAAGAACAATACACTGATCCAAAAGAGTTAGAAAAGAGAAAGAATCCAATCAGAATAATGTTCAGGTGGAAAAGGAGGATGACGGGGGTGAAGAAAGAAGACTGTGACATGTGTGATGAAGGTTTACATCAGGGTCATTTTAGTCTAATCTGTTTTCTATCTGTTATTTACATTATTAGGACTCTAAACTGATGTCATTATATCGTTAAGGAAGCAAAAGTAATGTGTTATGTTGTGTAAATGTGAGATGGGGGTGGCATTTAATAAGTTTTCTTCTTCCCACTCCTTTTAGCAGTACATATTGAATTTATTTTGTTATTGCTAGTGTACATGGCAGTTTTTTTCTTGATCACCTTTGTTTATTATTAATGTATTTGCTCTGCCATTTTCTTCTGCACAAAACAAGTAAATGAATAAAATTAACTAAATAAATAGTTCAGGGGCCACATTCAGCCTAAGATGGTTTCAAGTGGACCAGACCAGTAAAATAATAGCACAATAACCTAAAAATAATGACAACTTCAAATGTTTTTTTTTTGTTTCAGAGCAAAAAAAACCCCAAAAACATTCAATTATGAAAATATGTACATTTACAAACTATTCAAACAAAAAAGATGTGAATAACCTGGAAAAAAATGATTTTTTTTCAAGATAAATAAGTGCAGTTTTAACAATATTATACGTCAACTTATCATTCATATATGTGCATTATGGATCAGATTTACAAAGGCACAAAACATTTAATAACAGGCAGACTATTCTTAAAATTGCACTTAATTTTCTTAACACTTCATTTTGTTCATATTTATTCAGGTTATTCACATTTTAATTTGTTAATGTAAATATTTTCATAATTTAATAGGGTTTTTTTGCGCTAAACCAAAGAACATTTTTGAGTTGTCTTTCTTTATAGGCATAATTGATAATAACAATAATAATAATTATTATTGTTATTATTATTATTTTTTTATTTTTTACATTGAACCAAGAATTAGATTTGGAGTCATACAACGACAATTTTCACTCATTCCATTGGCAGATTTTTTTGCTTAATTCAAGATTTTTTTGTTTAATTCTTGGTAAGATTTCTTGAAATAAGAGTTTCCGGATCTAAAAACAATCTTATATATAAACGTTCTTATATCTCACTGAAAAGTTACTCTTTAGGTGATTATGTCTTATTTTAAGTGTAATGAGATATTCTGACTAGAAATGAGAAAAATACACTTGGTAAGATTTACATTTTTTCCAGTGGTAGACATGCTAAATGGCAGCTCCCAGAATTTTGTACCCCTTGTGTGGAACTAGTGACATTTTTAGCTTTTTAATTAAAAAAAAAAAAGGTTCAGTTTTAGATTATTATGGCTTCATTTTTGTTAAATAATAGCTCCTGTGAGTTGTTTCACAGCTGAATGCTTCCATGAAACTGGGTTCATTTTGGTACCTGGTACTTTGGCAGCTTTTTAGACCCAATAATAAAAGGTAAATTTAGACATATTTCCCCCCAGGATGTAACGAATGATGACTTCAGATAAATGCAAAAAAAATTATACTCTTGCTCTGAGCCATCCCAAAATTATTGAATTTTTAATCAAATATTGGGGCCAAAAATAGGACTCAAATTGGGACAGGAAAAACTACCTAAGTGTCAGTGCATTTTATCTGGAAAACATGGCTGTAAATGGTCTTATATGGACTATCAATAAAGACACTGTGTTAAATGTGTCAATCCTAGTGGTTTTTCTAATCCAGACATGTGGGTTTTTCATGAATCTCAGCCTCATTCCAAGTTTTGTGTGTAACCCATCATGTCCACTGGTGTTACATACGGAACCTGCCCAGTTAAACACAAATAAATGGCGAGTGATTTTGCACCAGTAGTAATTTTTGTGAAACACTCTGCCTTGTATAATTAGTTCGATTCCCAAAATGTACCTGTGAAAGAATAAAGATATTCAAAAAAATAGTAGCGCGTAATTTTCGTGTCCTTCTTACTGTGTTACATGCGGACTTTTGTATAAAAATAATATAAAAATTTCTCTTTTATCTCAGTAAATATTTGTTTTTAAATAAGACCCAAAGTGCTTCCAAACTTGCTTCATAACATTTAGTCTACATCTGGTTTGAATTTTTAGCCTCATGTCCTGTTTTTAGGGACCAAGCAGCTGACAGTAAACGTCTACATTCAATATTACAGTAGGAGTCAAACTAGTGCGGCTGTGGATCTGAAGATTTCGTTTTCTCCTCTTGTGTAAGACAGATATATGAGGTTATGGAGAGGTCATTGTCAAAGGGCTTCTTATGATAGAAGATATAAGATATTAGAGAAAATTAAAGGTAAGAGGATGACTGAGGTGGAAGGTTGAAGGGCAGGGGGAGCAGGGTCTGAGTCTGTACAAACAACAATTATTGCCTGGTGACCCTTCATGTCAGCATGACAGGGGAATAAAATAGCATGAGGCTGGTGGTCTGTTCTATAGAATCAAATCTACAGTATGATCTACTGCACTGAAGTATGCAACAGATCACACTGGTCTAGACGACTACGCCAAAAAGCTCTGAGAGGATGCAAAGACCCCAGACAGAGTTGATGAGTGACAGATGGATGTGAAGGCCTGTGTGGAGAAAAGTGGGTCAAGTATAAGTTAAGACTAGGATCAATATATGTAGTTGAGATAAGGACATGATTTACCTGAATTCAAATTAAATATGTATTCTCTTCTGCTGTATATTTAGCAATGATTACAATGAAAAAAAAAAAAAAAAAACAAATTCGTTGTTTGTTTTCTTGTGGAAACATTGTGTTAATTGTAAATAGGGTTAGGCAAAATAAGTCTGTACTTCAGCATAAACCCTTTCGGTCACATTGAATATGGAACAATGGATATGTTGGTTTTGTTTGTTGTTTAAAGTAATTAACGAAAGGATAAACTACTAGATTTTTGGTGGACTCAGTAATCTGTAAAACTGGTGCTGTTGGTTCCCTAAAGTGTGGAATTGTCCAACTTTTACACCACTTCAAGAAACACATATTCGGTGACTCAGAGTAAAAATGTCAAGTCAAAGCGTTACTTTGTTCTACTTTAAAGCTGCGATTGACACAACACAGACATATTCAAAATTAGATCTGATGACAGACTGTGATTACAGGGTCTGTCAGCTACAGAAACGGCTATTTACAAGAATTATAATTAAAGCTCCAAGCAGCAACGATTAAGGCTTCACACCTCTGTGTACATTATTATTATTATTATTATTATTATTATTATTATTAGTATCACTGTGTGTTGTGTCTTGTTGTTTTATGCATATTTATGGTATTTGACTAAACTGTTTCTATCTTATAATTTAATCATTCTTTAAGATGTAAAGCACTTTGGTCTTCTTTATGTTGTTGTAAAGTGCTATATAAATAAACTTTGATTGATAGTATTATTATTATTATTATTACTTATATATCATTGTTATCATTACTATTACTGTTATTGCTTTATTGAAACTTTCATCCTGTGATTATTAAACTATACTGTCCATATTATAATAATATAACATAATAACCTATTTATGATTATTTATTATTATTACTACTACTATATTATTGCCACTTTGCTACTTGTTTCTACTAGTACTTTCCATTGTGCATTTTTACCTCTTCCACTACTGTTTTTTTTTTTTTAATAGTTATTGTTTTTCTATTTTCTGGTGGTATTTCTTGTGTATATTTGTTGTTCTGCTGCTGTTGGCAACTCAATTTCCTGAGGGCTCAGACCAAAGGATTGGAAGTTGACTAATTTTTCATTTATGACACTGAGGGCATTCATCTGTGTACTGCCTGTCAATTTTTGTTGCACAACAAAGTAATAACAAATGACAGCTCCTCACAGAGTCACCACTTTGACGTAAAACATATGAAGGGATTTTTTTTTTGGGCTCCAGACAGATTTCGTTTTTTACATTTCTGCCCAAAAATGGCTCATTACACTGGAAAAAATGCCCCTCTAAAAACAAGTTTAAAAAAAATTAACACAAGATATTTTTGCACGAATTAAGCAAAAAATAATCTGCCAATGGATAAGGTGAAAATTATTTTGGTAAGATTCCTTGAAATAAGATTTTCCAGATCTATTGTCTAAAAATATGTTCTTATATCTCACTGAAAAGTTACTCTTTAGGTGATTATATCTTATTTTAAGTGTGATGAGATATTTTGACTACAAATGAGAAAAATACACACGGTAAGATTTAGATTTTTTCCAGTGTAGACAGAAAAGCTTACTGACCCATGCTTTAGGGCTTTTGCATTGGTTAGTGCTTGGACACTGATGATTCATCTTAATTTCATCACACACACATAGTTTTGAATGATTTAAACATATTCTTTTTCTGTGTTGTGGCTAAAATGTTACATGTGACACTCAGACACACGCCTTCCACAGAGATATCCTGGATGGCGAAGCGAAGGATGATGGTCCAGATCATACCAAGGGTCATCTTCACATTTCCGTCAACAATTTCTGCAAAGTCACAGACATACAAAGGTGTGTTAGAAATCCGAAATAAAAATACACCTACAAAACAGTAACATCTTTCACTAAGGTCTCTCTTGAGGTTTCAGTAATTTGGTTTTCAACTGTTTGAAACTATTGTGGAGACCAGCTGAATTACCCACAGAGTGAAGGTTTAAAAGGCGCACTAGTGTGGTTCAACATGCTTTCATGACCGCTCAGGTTTCAGGTTTTACCCTCCTGGGCATGACACAAACTCACTGAGAAGTTTAATAAACAGTTTTTGCATCAACATATAATTCAAATATCAATGTGAAAATGTTCCACTGTTCAAACTATTGGTCATGATTGTGTTTGTTGTTTTTTTTTAATAGTATACACACACATATATATATATATATATATATATATTTTTTTTTTTTTTTAAATAGTAATCCTTCTTATGAACTCCAACCTATTCTCTTATGCTTAATTAATATAAAATGTTTAAAGTAATAAAATTATACTAAGAAAGTATTACTAGACCATCTATTGTACTCGACTGTACTTTTTAAAACCATCATTTGTAATATTGCTATGATAAAACATCACAAGAGAGTGTGAAGAATTTGTGAATGGAAAAAGCTATTATAAGCTATTAATAAGCTAGCTTATTGTGTTCTTTTACATCTGCATGTGAAAACACAATTAGAACTCTAGAGAATAGAGGTCAACTGATATAGGTTTTTCTAAGGCCAATGCCGATTTTTAAAAACTTGATCAACCAATGGCCGATATCTACAACCGATTTTTAAGGCTGATTTTTTTTTTTTTTAAGCATATTGACCGTAAAATACAATTGAAACACTCAGACAATTAAGATTTTTATGCAAAAATATAAATAAAAATATTAATACACATACACATAGTACTGTTTTAACATTTATTGAACTTCAAGTGCTGCCCACACAGGTGCCTGATCAAATATCTCAGAACACTTTTACTACTGATCAAATATCGGCTTTAAAAAAAAATCAAAGCCAATGGCTGATATTGAAAAAAAAATCAATATATTGGCCCAATATTTCCGCTGCCTAATATATCGGCTCATCTCTAGTCAGTATATTATAAAATGATACAGCTAATGTCTACAAGAAACACTATGTCCCTTCCAGTCTATGTACAAGTTTTTTTTCAATACAACAAAGAAAATACAAACATAAAGCAATCATTTATCAGTATTTGTTTATATGGTCCACTGTATTTACTGTATGTTCTGACTGAAAAAAAATTGAAAGAATTAATTAAAAAAATTAATAATCAATATATCGGCCCAATATATCAGCCGGCCGATATATCAGTCTACCTCTGGTAGAGAATGAATGTTATGTAGTCAAACACAAGTGGAAAACCACAGGAAGTTTAAGTCTACCATCACTATGTACATGTGTACTCCAAAAGAAATCTGATAATGGACTGAAGCATCTAAAGCAGGATTTTTTTTTTTTTTTTAAATTATTCTTGCCTTTAAGAGAAGAAAAGAAAAGATAAGAGAGAAGAAAAGAGAAGAGAAGAGAAGAAAAGAAAAGAGGAGAAGAAAAGAAAAGAGAGAAAAAAAGAAAAGAGAAGAGAAGAGAAGAGGAGAAGAAAAGAAAAGAGAGAAAAAAAGAAGAGAAGAGAAGACTTTATTTATCCCACTGGGGGAAGTTTCATAGTTAACAGCAGCAAAACTGAAGAAAAAGTAGTGCAAAAGTTGCCAAACATATACCCCTAAGTGTGCAACTCCTAGGGGATTTAGTGAAAATGAAGATAGGACTAGAAAAGTACAGATAAACACTAAAAAATACAAAAGAAAGGAAATCCCAAAGGAGAGCTGCTGCAACTGGCGGCGCCATCTTGGATCAGCCATTGTCTGTAAATGCGTTTGATCTGACTATTACGATTATCTGAAAACTCTGTTATCTGACTTCTATGGTCATGTAAACAGACTCAGTGAGAGATAATCCTGTTTTATCAGGAGGTCGGCTGGTTTTGATGAAAGCTCCAGGGTTCAGATCAGCAACGTAGAACATAAACCATTCAGTCAAAGTTTCTCTGACTTTGACAGGTTTCTGTTGAAATGCTGCCCCCTCTGTTTATAGTACAGTTATATAATAATAATAATAATCTTACATATGACACCATTCAGTCAGTTCGGTGGCAAAAGATTAACCCATAAAGACCCAAACAACCACTGGCAACCAAAATCATCCACCAATATAAAAGATTTAATAACTTCTGATCCACTAATCCTGTCAATACATGTAAATAATTGGTTTAAAATGCAGTTTGTCATCTTTTCACGGTCATCAGATATGACCATTTAGACGTTCAGAGGCTCCGTAGTTACCGTGGAAACCCTGTCATCTTCTACAACATTGATTCACCAGTAAAACCCATGGAGTTGGATCAATGACAGTGGATGGACACACTGGGTTTATGTTCAGTTAATGATAAATTTTGTTGAAAAAGTCACATTTTCTTCATTTTTCTCCGTTTCTGATATTATGACAATTAACTTTAATATGAGCTTTTATGAACACTGACATGACCAGTAAATTAAAAACGGGAAAATACCAGATTTTTATTGTACAAAAGCAAAGTACAGAGATTTGATAAATGACACCACATGGAGGCACTTGGTTTATGTTCAGCTAATGATATATTTTGCTTAAGAAGTCACTTTTTCTTCAGTTTTCTCTGTTTCTGATATAATAACCCTCAACTTTAAACTGAGCTTTTGTGAACATCTACATGATTAGTGAATTAAGTGTAGGAAAATACCTGATTTACACTGAAAAAAATGCAACATAAAGAGGGTAATATTACAATAAACGGTGATAAATCACTTCAGAAAGGTTAAATAGAGAGAAAATTTGACTTTGGAACTGGCATAAAAGTAGCACTGGGTCTTTATGGGTTAAACAAAAAAGCATCTCTGTTAGCTTTTTTTTCAAAGGGATGGACACTAGGTTTATGTTCAGTTAATGATAAATTTTGTTGAAAAAGTCACATTTTCTTCATGTTTCTCTGTTTCTGATATTATGACAATTAACTTTAATATGAGCTTTTATGAACATCGACATGACCAGTAAATTAAAAATGGGAAAATACCAGATTTTTATTGTACAAATGCAAAGTACAGAGGATAATATTATAATAAATGGTTATAAATCACTTAAGAAAGGTTAAACAGGGAGAAAAATTCATTGTGGAAGTGCCGCCAAAGTCACACTGGGTCTTTATGGGTTAAAGTGCTCTGATTAATGCCAGGATAGTTTTAACAAAACCAAACTCTTGGGTATTTGCAGATCATTTCTCAGGTTTTCTCTCTTTTGGATGACGCATTTCTTGTCACTACAGACTCATCTGAATTCTACTGGCGTTGAGAGTTGCGGCCATCTGGTGCTCAATAAAAGTCTGGAGTAAAGTTAATATTACTTTCCCCTGGTGTATTAATGTGAGGAGAGGCTGTTAGTTCAGACGTCAGTCTTACCCTCAGCACCGATAGACACCAGCTTGACTCCCTTGCTGCAGATGAAGTCCAGGGCTTTGTTCACGTTGGCGATCTTATGGAAACGCATCTTGCCTTTGTCGGGTTTGGGCAGCCTCTCACCTGCACGAAGAGTTAGAATTGAAATGATCCATCTATTGTAGAACGTCTGTCACTGTGGCTGAATAAAACTTAACTCAGCATCAATACAACAAACTTATAAAGAACTCAATTGTATATAGTAGTTTTTATCTATCTATCTATCTATCTATCTATCTATCTATCTATCTATCTATCTATCTATCTATCTATCTATCTATCTATCTATCTATCTATCTGTCTATCCATCCATCCATCCATCCATCCATCCATCTATAGTCTTTTCTTTTTGTTCATTCTGCTACTTGTTTCTTTTCTATTGTCTATTTTCTTGCCTATTTTGTTCATTTTTCATGAATTTTGATGCCTATTTTGGTCTTTACTCATTTTGATGCTTGTGTTCATCCATTTTTTCTTTTGTTTTGTTCATTTTTTAAATTCAGTTTTGGTTATTATCCATCTATCAATCTTTCTTTCTTTTTTTCTTTTCATTTTGCTACTCATTTATGTTTATTTGGTCCATTTTCTTATCTGTTTTGTTAATTTTTTATTGTCTCAAATTTTTCATCAATTTTGCTGGTTATTTTTGGTCTTTACTTATTTTGACGCTTATGTTCATCCATTTTTTCTTGTTTTGAACATTTTTTGACTCATTTTTATACCATTTTGGTAATGATCCATCTTTCTTTCTTTCTTTTTTCTTTCTTTCTGTTCCTTTTGCTACTTATTTATGTTTATTTTGCCCATTTTCTTGTCTATTTTGAATAATTTTCACTCTTTTTTTTATAAATTTTGCTGCTTATTTTTGGTCTTTACTCATTTTGATGCTAATGTTCTTTCTTTCTTTCTTTCTTTTTTTCTTTCTTTCTTTCTATCCATTTTGCTACTTATTTTTTTGTCCATTTTCTTGTGTATTTTGTTCAGTTTTTATCAATTTTCTCTAATTTTTCATTAATTCTGCTGCTTATATTTGGTCTTTACTCATTCTGATGCTGATGTTTTTTTCCATTTTGTAAGTTTTTTCCTTATTTTTATTCCGTTTTGCCAATTATCTATCTATCTATCTATCTATCTATCTATCTATCTATCTATCTATCTATCTATCTATCTATCTATCTATCTATCTATCTATAATAACTAACAAGCACTAAGATTAAAACTAAAACTAGTCGTGATGCCACAAAAATTACATAATAGTTGCAATGTACAAACAAAATCGAATATTAGGTTAAGGCAGCTCTGTTTTGGTTTTTCAAACACTAATGCTTTATGGTGAAGAAGAATAAAAAGGCTTTGCACAATTTGGGACATTTAATAAACAGTGGTTTGTAAATCATTGAACTAATTATGATATTATGTATTCTTTCACACCTTTTTCAGCTTCTATAAACTAAGACTGTCCTCATAAAACCTGAAAAACAGACACCAAAACTGATGAAAACTAAAGTTAAACTGGTCATTTAGCTCAGATTTTACTCATATGGTTGATGTTTTTCTCTCAGCTTTGTTAAGTATGTACCCTCCTTAGTGCCTCTCCCTTGTGGTGTTCCTCAGGCTCTATCCTCAGGCCACATTTTTATTTGCATTCTTAGACACTATGGATAAATAAAACTTAACTCAGCAACAACAACAAAAATGATAAAGAACTCAATTATAAAATAATTATGTGGCATGTGATTAAAGATATTTTTAAAATAGCAACAATGAGGAGACACAGATGGTCTTTGACTTAAAAAAAAAAAGTGACATGAAGACTAAAAATAAGTAATGTAAGCACTGGAATCAAATTATGAAGGGGTAGGAATTAATGGAAAACATTTTGGTCTTCTTTTATGGATGCTTCTATGAAACTGGGTACACTTTGGTACCCAAAACTTTGCCAGCTTTTTACACCCAATAATAAAAGGTAAATTTACCTAATGATGACCTCAGATAAATTTAAAAAAAAAATTATACCCTTGCTCTGAGCCATCCCAAAATTAATGACTTTTTAATAAAATACTGGGGCCAAAAATAGGACCAAAATTGGGACAGTTAAAACTACCTAGGTGTCAGTGCATTAGATCTGAAAACATGGCTGTAAATGGTCTTATATACTGCTATAAATAAAGACACTGTGTTAAATTTGACAATCCTAGTGGTTTGTCTAATCCAGACATGTGGATTTTTCATCTCAGTCTCATTCCAGGTTTTGTATGTAACCCATTGTGTCCATGTGTGTTACATGCAGAACCTGCCCATTTAAACACAAAGAAATCATGAATTATTTTGCAAAAGCGGTCATTTTTGTGAAACACTCTGCCTTGAATAATTAGTTCAATGCCCAAAATGTACCTGTGAGAAAATAAAGATATATAAAAAAAAACAGTGCATAATTTTCGTGTCCTTTTGACCGTGTTACATGCAGATTTCTGTATTAAATATAATGTAAAATAATATAAAAAGGTGTTTTATCTGAAAAATGGTTTCTCTTTTATTCTCAGTAAGTATTCATTTTTAAAATAGACCCAAAGGGCTTCCAAACTTGCTTCATAACATTAGTCTACATTTGGTTTGAATTTTGAATTTTTAGCCCCCATGACCTGTTTTTAGGACCAGTTTCATAGAAGCACCCATATTAAATGTACAGAAGATTAAAATAGTTAAACACCAAGTTCAGACTATTACAGTAGAAACTGTTATGGAGAACATTCGTCACCCTTATAAAAAAAAAAAAAACATTCCTGAAATACAATCACAATGATAAAGAACTCAATTGTATATATTTGTTTTTCTATCCATCCATCCATCCATCCATCCAGATTAATTGATTGATTGATGTGATCCACCTGATATGACCTCCAGCAGCAGCATGAGTTTGAGGCCATTTCTGAAATCCTCTTCAATGTTCTCAATCTGTGTCCCGGCTTTCCTTAAGTGGGAGTTACACCAAGCTGTGAAGGTCTGAGGGAGACAGAGACAAGTTTACAAAGTCAGGAATCCAAATGACACAACGCATTCACTTATTCTAACAGGTCAGAGCTTTACCTGCTGCACACATAACCTGTCCCTCTGACAAACAAACACATAAATATACACATCGTGACGTTCCCCTGGTGAGTGCAGGTCCAATCAGCTGACTGGGGCCTGGACGGTACCGCTCATTTCGGTCTGTGACCTTGTTATGACTGTGTCTGCCCATGCCTGACAGCCTGCACTAACACTTATGTCAGTCTAAGAGGCACTGCTGACTCAGATGTTCGCAACTGCTTCGAACTAACTGCTGGTTCGGATCATATTCAGGTGGCAAGTGCTACATGTCGCCAAAGCCAAAAATGGTTGTTACCTCGCCGTATTTCACCTCCTCCTTTGAGAGCGAGGTGGAATAAGTGTTAAAAAAACAAGAGGAAAATCACTACAAGTCTGGTCCTGTGGAAGCTGCAGAGTCATTTTCAGTTATTCAGACAGACTGTTAGGAAGACTTTTAGATGTGTAGTCATCATTTTTGTAATTTCACAGTCTGATGCTTTTTACTTTACTTTTTACAAATTTACAAAAAATTGACTTGACTATCTCTCACCATTTACAGCAGTACAGTTTTTTTCCTCTTCTAAAATTAAGTCCCATGGGGCATAACCGTAAGGGGAAGGACTCTGGCTCTGTATAGACCTTAATATTAGAGCTTCTGTTCGCTGAATAATACAAAAAAAAAGACACTTCTAATGTAGTTGTGTTGATTAAAATGATTTATGACATTTAGTGGTGTTTAATTAGACTACCTAGCAACAATAACTAATGTTAAACAGAGATGATATACAAGAAATGAAAAGTATTTGTCTGTTCTGTTGCAACATTAGAAAATCAACAGCAGCCATACTAGGTCAAATTCTAGTGCTTTTTGACCTTTAGTCCATATTTGATCTGTACTAGTCTTTAATGCATCAGCTCAGGATTGGCATCTATGGTCTGTCAACTATCCTGCTAATTAGGACGGTCAGTGCTAATTTATGGGCTGATTAGCATTTAGCATAATCATGCTAGTTTGCAGCTTTGGTCAGTGCTGTCAGTAGGTCAGGAGTTACCCCCCCCCCCATTATCTAGGTCAAGGTCAAGGTCAAGTTATTTATATAGCCTGGCACATTTACAACAACACAAAATGCCCAAAATCCTGCACAGTCGTAACAAAGGATATAGATACCGCACCTGTCCAAATCTGTATATATTCAAATCCGTATTTATATATTTTTTTATATTTACAACCATTTGCACTACACTCATATCAAACCGTATTTACACTCCCCTTTTAAACAATTTTTTTTAAATTCAAATTTATCCGACTGTTTTACGCGTATGTGTATGCATGTATGTATCGTATGTGTTTGCTGCTAATAACACTGTGAATTTCCCCATTGTGGGATCAATAAAGGAATATCTTATCTTATCTTAGGTACAAATTCCAAATATAATAAAACTAATAAAAATATATAGATATAGAAGATAAGATATATGAAAACAGATAAAACAGATACACAATAATAGGATAAACTGTATCTGTAATACAAAAAAAATACAACCAGAAGATAAAACTAAATTTATTTACTGAAATGAAGGTAGCCGAGTGCCAAAACTGTAGTCCACAAACCAAGATTAATATCACAGAAACTACTTTCACTTATTTCACCACTTTTAAAGTTTAATTTCAGGAAAATGAACAAATATTTCCATATCTCAAAATCATTTTTTTTCTTTACTTTTATGCATGGCTTAAAAGTAAAACTTTATTGTTACAAGGATTACTTGTTGTCTGGAGTGCTGTGCTACATAGCCTAATATTTAAGAACCCAAGTCTGATAGCTTTAGAACTCTTCAAGGCCCCACATTAGGTGTTCACGCTGTCTGTACGGAACATTTCGTTTAGTGGGCTACGTGTTTCGATAGGCAAATATCTCATTTTAGAAACTGAAACTGTTCATTAGGTGAAGGCGATGTGCATAATGGGCACAATGCAGACGGTAATGTAAATGGCTTTGAGGTGCTGAGCGCTTGCTTTCACTCCGTCTGGAAAATTGCCTAATGGTGTCGGCTTTGCACATCAGGGACAATTCAATAAACTCAATGAACGGTATTTTGAGAGGCATTTTTAGCATTTAGACTCATATGTGAAAACGGCATACATGTGTTAAAACGACACTGTGTTGGTGCGTGTGTGTGTGCGCGTGCGTTTGGGGCTCGTTACTGTAGATTCAAAAGTTTTTGCTGGGTTTGGAGGATGTGTGGGTGTCGAGGCAGAGTAAGGACATGAGCTGAATAACTAACTACAGATGATAGTGTGGGTGGAGTGGAGAGAGAATGACTGAGCAGAAACACAGAGGAACAGAGAGGTGAAAATTAGCAGTGACACTGGGCTGTGCTCAGTAGGTGAGAGCATATATTTTCCATTACAGAAAAGTGCATTAGCAAACTCTGAAATTAAAATATACATATACGTCGATCTCAGGTAAGAGTGCGTGGGAGTGTTTGCATTTATGTCTGCGGACTCGTATACACTAGAGGATGACTGCGGATCTACATGGATGGACAGAGAAGCAAAGCACTGGAGGCAGACGGAGCGGTGGCAGAGAAAGGAAGGGAAAGGAAATGATGCGTTTGACAGAAAGATGGAAGATACTACAAGAGTTAGTGAAGGAGGCGGACAGAGACGTAGAAAAAGCTGAAATTAAACATAATATACAGAGAGTAATAGGACTCAGAATTTAGTTTTACAGGGGAGTTTGGAAAGTGGGTTTTTATTTAGTTTTAGTATTAGTTTGAGCTTTTTTTTTTTTTTTTTAGGTATTACAAAGAAAGCCTTGATTTAGAGAAACTGGAAAACTAGTCATTATTGTGCATTTTGTTCCTCATGACCCATTAATATTGGGAGAAATTAAAACAAGAGCTTTCAGACATTTTTTTTTTTTTTTTAACGTGTTCCATGTACCCAATTTGGTATGTTTACATGACAGTGAAATCAGGGGTTTCATTTTAGAACTTTTGTAGGAAGCTCTGTCTACTGATGTATTTTTCACTGGACTGTCACTATGGTAACACCACTCAACCAGAAAAGATGACTGTTTTCTTACATTTTCATCACAGTGTTTAAATGTCACTCACCAAGGTTGCTCAGGGTGAGTCTCAAATACAAGGGAAATGGCAACAATAAAATGAGCATAAAATTATAGCCCGGGCTGAATAACAACCTCACGTCAAGCCATTTCTGAAATTTCACAGGGGGTGCTGAGCTGTGCTGAGCTGTTTTTGCCACTTCCGTGCCCACTCACCCATTAGTTTTGAGCACATTGGCAATTTGCGACCAAAAATTTAGATTGTAAATGATAAAATGGTGGCATCAGTGGGATTTTAACCCCATTAATTACACTGGTCTACAATTTTTTAGATATGATTTGCTTCAGACATTAAATGTACTAAATGTTACGTATTTTAATAAGATTAATTGGAAAATAAATGACAAAAGTGCCGGTTTGCTGATGTTTTCAAGGTATGTGATTAAGTGTTATTACACATATATATTGGTTTATGTACATTTATGTAATAGTTTTAGAAATCTTCCACTAAATAGAACCTGTAAAGTGTAAACTGAGACTTTTTTTTTTTGTTTTTAATCATGTAATAGTTTGCTATACTATGTTGCAAATAAACGTTAATTTTAGAGGACATTTAGTCTATATAATGTATATTATTATGGACGGAGGCAGCAAATCCAGGTGTAGATTACTGCACAAAGTTAGAATTTGATTTTCCTTGGTCAGGATATGTACAGTCAGTCCAGCTTGGATTTATAAAGCTGACAATTAATACTGAACAAACAAGAACTCAAACTATGAATTACACTGGTCTACAATTTTTTACAAATGATTTGCTTCAGACATTAAATGTGGTAAATGTTACGTATTTCAATAAGATTAATTGGAAAATAAATGACAAAAGTGCCGGTTTGCTGATGTTTTCAGGGTATATGATTACGTGTTATTACACATATATATTGGTTTATGTACATTTATATAATAGTTTTAGAAATCTTCCACTAAATAGAACCTGTAAAGTGAATGTATTCTAATGTGCAGACAGTGTTTTGAAGTAGATCTTGTAGCTCTGAGACAAATACTCCTTTTGAGTCAAACCCATTCTCTCGTTAATTCTTGAGTTTCACATTTTGACCCAAGGCTGTATCTTGGAAAGTTCAGCCAACCAGCATTTTTGACTGGATTTTTCTTTATCAGTGACTCTCATGTGGTAAAATTTCATTACTTTTATTCTGGAAGTATTTTCCTTGTAGACCAGTGTTATACATTAAAAGTGAGTAACACAGTCTTGAAAAGGTTAAATACACGCTCGGGGTCCAAAAACCTCTTCTAGTCCACCTGGAACCCAGTAATGTCCTTCATTAACATCCTAAAAACTCTCCCTGATAAACTCATAAATTTTACGCTGGATCATGAGGGACGACATGTGTCCAACACAACCTCGTTTGCTCTCTAATCTGGCTCGTAGACCAACTCCACTCTCGTTTTCTTTTTGTTTAATTATTTGTGCTTGATCAGTGTCATACCTACTAATATTATTGCTTTTATTTATTTAATCTCAGATTGGGATGTGCTACATGGGACTTTGTAGGGTGGAGGGAGGGATGGGGTGGGTATTGTATATATGTTATGTGAAAAATCCAAAAATATATATTTTTTTTTACCTTGATCAGGCTGCATTTGTAAATAAGAATATGTTCTTAATTGCTTGCCTGGGTAAATAAAGGTTAATTAAATAAAAAATAAAACCTTGATTCCAATAAAAAGAATGCTGAAAAAAAAAGAGTAACACCAAAACATAGTAAAACGCTGTGAACTGTTACTTTGAAATTTATTTACTTACACTAATTTCTGTGTAATAACTAAAAATAATGGATGCAAAATGTAAAACCACCAACTTCAGTGTTTATATAATTAAAGTTCAGGGTTCAAGGAGATTTTATTAATACCCGTAGTCTGGAGAGGGCATCTCAAACACTAAAAACATTAAAACCACAGGACACAGACAGCGGACAGATTAAAAACAGCACAGACAAAAGACATGGACAGGTACTCCTAGCAGTCTGCTGATCATGGTTAAAACAGATGAGAAATAAATAGATAAAAAAACAGACTAAAATAAATAAAAGTCATCAGATATCAGTAAAAATGCCAATATAAAACCTGTACAAAGCATGATAAAAACATCATGATATAATATAATACCATGGACTAGCAATGTAACTATTAACGGTATAACGATAAAGCGTGGTAAAATTGGCAATGGTTAGTATTACCGTTTAAATTCTAATTATCATGAAAACCATGTTTGATTACCGCACTTTTACGGAGAAAACGCCTATGTAAGGATCTGCTTTTATGTCAAATATTTGAGTATAGTTTTAATTTATTACAATTTTAATTGTATATACCTAATATTTGGAACCAATATATTCACTTTTAAAGTTTGTGAAAAGGTTCGTTAAGCATCAGTGTGTTATTTATGCAATAAATTATATACATGTTTCAAATCGGATTTTTTTTTGTGTGTGTGTTTTTTCTGGTCTTTTGTGTTGATATAGTAGGTTAAAGTGAAAAAAATAATAGGCAGTTGATATAAATGAATTTGTGCTGAAAAAAAGATACCAAACATGGGTATAGTAAACATTTCTGTATATAGTATATAAAGGCAAAATCAAAAGTACTGAAAAACGGACAAAATAGACTCAGACCACTAAGGGTTAATATTTGAATGTTTCTGCCAAGAGAAAGTGCATTGTGCCAGTTATTTTATTTGTTTTTTTGTTGTTGTTTTTTTTTTCAAAATACAACTTGGTTAAATTATTTCAGTGTGTATTAGTACTTTTTGAACATTTTGAGCACAAGTTCAACAATACCACGATAATAATGATAACCATGTCATATGAAATTTTCATATCGTTGCATCCTTACAAGGGACAATAGATAAATAAATGATAAATTAGTTAAGACCACGTTAAAATAAGCCAGAACCCAAGATTAATTAATAAGTAATAAATGGCTAAAATTTGCTTAGAGGTCTTATTTATGTCTTTGTGCATAAGAAATCAAGGAACTTTGTGTTGGTAAATGCAAGTTCTGCAAATTTACAGGATTTCACTTCTGTTGCAATATGTTGATGGTCATATGAACTATGTTTTCAGCTCAAAAATGTCCAATTTCATCACAATTAATGCTATATTTTCATGTCACAAATGGCCAAGTTATATTTGAACTGAATTTACCTGAAAAACAAATATTCTATTCTTTTAGATTCCCTAATTTTTCTTACAAGATTATATACTCCATATCACGTTTTATTTTTACAGGTTCAATATGGAGTATGGTGCTGATCCATCCTGCTTATGTTACGCCAATACATACATGAAGAATGTCACACATCACTTTTTAAATCAACAGTTTTCTAATAATAAGCATTTCTATAAAGAAATAACAATTCTATATTGTTATTTACTCTTTAGTATGATGATAAACTATACAATAAATAATTCTGATCCTAGTTTTTGCACAGGGATCATTAGTGTAAACAGTGACATGGCTGCAGAGCATCAGTATGATGGGATCCACAACAACCATGTCACATCCGTCCACTGCCACATTTTGTGTTTTTGTGTCAGCTGTTATTGTTTTAGATCCACAATACTAACATTTATGAATAAGAGGAGAATTAGTAATAGTAAGACTATAAGTTTATCACTAATAAAGTACTGGTACTGACCAGATCATCATGGGTAATGTCACGTCCGTCCACCAGCAAAAGTTTTCACATACACGTGCTATTCAAAATCCAATATTTCTGAAAATAGAGCTTCCACTGTCAAATAATATCAGTAGTCTGTGCACAAATGGATTAGCATTATTTCAACACAGTTCTATGCATTTCTTACAACTTTTTTTTTTGACAAAAATGGCCACTCATTTGACCCCCTAAGGAAATTTTAGCCGTAAACTATTCCAAGGCTGTAATGTGCTACCGATGTGAGGACCCACACAGACTTGCAGGTGCCTTCCAGATTATGTAATCAGACTGTTGCTGCTCATTAGAGGAGCTGCAGCACGGACATCATAGGTAGGGATGATGAAGTGCTATATAGCAGTCCGGTTCTGAGGCACTTGTACGTTCTATTTTGTGCCGCTCCATAACTACAGTGTGTCGAGTACTCTTCAGTTCAAAGTGCATTACGGACCGTGAAGTGCAAAGACCTTTAGACTTGTGCTCGGAGAAGTGGAGAAGTGAGAGGAGTGACAGGAATGCTCAGGCCCCGGTGTAATTTGATGTAAGGGTCTGGAGAGGAGAAGAGGCCAGGGGTCCCAGCAGGTGTTGGTCTCCTCTGCCATGCATGACCAAATTTAGACAGGCTCCTAATCCAGCACACAGGGCCACTGGGCCAAGAGACGAGAAGGTGTATGTCATGGACGGGAGGAGGAGGAGGAAGAGGGGGAGGGAGGGGGAGGAGGAGGTGGAGGAGGGGGAATGATTAGCGAGGAAGGGGGAGGAGGAGCGACGGTGGGGGGTGGGGTTGGGGTAGGGGTCTAAATTAGGTAGATGAGGGGAAGGTTAAGAAGAGGAGGTGGCGGCGGCGGAGGCTAAATCGGGTTGCTATGGGACACCGGCGGACAGCTGAGAAGGCAGGATTCCTGAGGTAAACGGTAAGAGTCCAAGATGGTGAGAGAGAAGAGGAGGAGGAGGAAGGAATGGATTGAAGAGTATGAGCAGATAATAATAAACCAGAAAATAATAAACCAGAGAAAGTGAGGGAGACATGAGGTGTGACAACATAAAAGCACAGCTGACAGCAAGGAGCCGCAGACAGGTCCAGAGGGCACGGTCCAATTAGAACGAGTGAATACGTCACAATTAGATTTTCATTAATATACAGAGGATATTATTATGTTTCCTTTACCTTGGAATGAGTTATTTTTATCTAGTGGCAGAGTGATGGACCTCCTTTCCAGCAATAAGGTACCATCACCATCACTTCACATATGCACAGACGAGACTTAACCCTATAACACCAAACGTATCATATTTGATATATGAGTGTTGAAGCCCTCTACATGATCAGTGTGATATTTTTTGTCTTGAAAAACCTGATGTATACAATTAAACACATGCAATACACATATAATCCACCAGGGGGAGGAATTCATTCACCAGAGGCCTTTCCAGTGACACTACAAGATTCAATTAATGAGGAAGGAGGAAGAACTTTGGCAATTTTGAAAAGGAATTACCAATTTGTTAGACATGCTTGTGTTATATTATGATTTTGTTTGTTCAAAAATAATAATATTTGAGCATTGAGACCTGATATATCAAATATGATACAAAATTAAAACTCATACATGGAAACTGATATTCTAAAAAAAATTTTTGGGTTGTTCAGAATTTAATAAATTGAATTTTCTCTCAATGATTTAATGGTTCAGGCTTTACAGGGTTAATATACCCTTAACTAAAGATAAGATAAGACTAATGACTTTTATATGTTTGTGCTAGTTTAACATAATTGTATATTCAATGATTTAATCTAAAATGGTTAACAGGACAGTCATGAACTGTCACGTGTGATAACTTAGCTGTTCTCCCAGGTCCTGTGTGGTTGTAATGCTCAATTATCTCATCCCTTGGGTTTGTGTTAATGCCTGTGGTGGTCTAGTACCATGAAGTCACCCCCACCCCCACCCCCCTCCTCTTTCCTGCACCTGTCGGTCTGGCCTAGCTTCAGTATGGTATATTTTTTTCTTTTTAACAGGTCCTTCTTGTAAAATGAGGTCACAGTAGCCCAGCTGAATGCCTGCCATAACTACGGCCCCTGGGGGGAACCAGGGCTGCGGACCCCTCAGTGCAGTTGATGCTCATATAGACACCGTACTGTGGCACAGTTCCACTCATCAGTCTCCCTGTTCTCTCGGGCTCAGAGCCATCGATATTGTCAGACAGCTCGAGTGTTTGTGGAAGAGCTGATGCAACTGCAGCAGAGACTGAAGTTCCAACTAATGGCCTCAGAGGGGAAGCAATGGGCTGGACAAACCTACTCCAAATCAGCAACCCAGACTCCAGCACTGGACTGTTTAGAATGAAACCAGTACTTACATGATTTATATACTATACTGTACAAATGATACAGTATATTTGAATAACTGCACTTTATAAAACTGTTGCTGTTTTTCTATTTGTCATAATCTGGCTTGTATTTACCAATGACATAACTATGTGGTTTTGGTCCAACTGTCAAGCGTTTGCTCATTCTATATCAGTCTATTTCCTAAGGGCGGCTGTACATTCATCCCTGTCTCTGGTGTATTTCCACTGTCTGCTTCCTTACTTATTTTCCATAAATCACCACAATGTCGCTCAATTTGATTTCAATATACTTGTACTAGTATTTACATGTCATTTTACATTTTGTATATCTTTCAAAACTGTAATACATTTCATTGTTTCAGCTGGGCCAGGTGGTGGGGCCTGTCACTGTCGCAGACGTTTGCATCACGCTGGTCCCTACCATGGTCCTTTACTGCCTGCGTGGATGCAAAACCAAACAGTTCCCCTAGGGGAGAGGAGTTCCTAGAAGGAAATTCGAGGTGGACAGTTCTTAGAACCGTGTTCTTAGAATGTCTCTGTCCAAAAGTGCTTTATAGTGTTTTCAAAGATAACAGTGAAACATATTGTCACAACCCGGCTCTGAGGTGGTGAAAAAATAAATAAATATATTTTTTAAATATTTTTATAATGACAGTTCTAAAATATCATGGAGAAGTTGACAAAAAGGACTATGATATGCATGTGAGAGCTACATTCACAATACAGTATCAGAGTGATCAATAAAATTTGTCAGCAATCAAGTTCAAATAATTACAGTACTTGAAGTTATTACTAACTTATACTTATTTATTATTATTACCAATAATATTAATAATGTTCTTGAAAAGTAAAGAGTTGCAGTACAGAGTTGAGTGATAATAAACAAACAGAAGTGACATTGTGAATTAACTCTAACATACATACTGTGCTCCTTTCTGTTTAATCCTTGTCCACATTGCACAGCTAATAAAACCAGACTTTGCTCCTGTTCCCTTTAGAATATGTTTTTCTGTTGGATGATTCAGTGACTATAATGTCATATGATGATGGAACCTCCCATTATAAGTTCTCAGATATCCTTGAATTAAAACCAACATGACATTGTATTCATTAGTCTGTTTATATGTGTCCAGGGTCAGGAATGAAACTGGAGTGTTGTAACCAGTATGCAGCATGTGGTCATATTATGGGATGTGCACACAACTACCTTGTTTAAAGAGGGTCAGTAATGAATCTGAAACATTCTCCCCAAGTCTCTATAATAAGTAAATTCACTGGATTCAAGTGTGAGTGAGCTCTGTCAAGCTTTTAATCCACATCCATCATCTTTCCTCTTCTGAAAACGCCTCACACATGTTGTAAACACACACTTCAGCGATGATGACAAGGATTTGATGAATGGTAACTGCACAGTTATGTCAAAGTGTTTGCTACCTTTAACATTTCCTACACAGGTATCTGTGAATACAGACCAGTGTGAGCAGGTCTGATGATCAAACAGCTGATTTGACTGATTGACACTTTCAATCATATTTGTGCAATGAGTCATACAATAATCTTCTGTTCTCCAATAACAATCCAATAATTATTCAGTATTATCAAAATATAAATGCACTATTTTTATATAGACTTGAGTTCATAGATATACATCCTGTTTTCATAAGTAACACATACTGTTAATATATTCAGAGATATATATATACTGTCACATACTATCAATATTGTACATATTATGTCTATTCATATTTTATGTCTTTTTTTATTCCACTTAGCTCTGTTCTTTTCTTACTTTTGTAAAATTTCATATTCTATTTTCTTATCTTATTTTTAGTTTTTGTAATTTCGCTCTATTCTTGTTTTCTGAAATACTGGTGTTTTATTAATATTGTCGCACTGACTGAAGTAGCACTCCTAATTTCATTGTACACACAATGATAAAGGCTATTCTATTCTATTCTATTCTATTCTATTCTATTCTATTCTATTCTATTCTATTCTATTCTATTCTATTCTATTCTATTCTATCACAGACGCCTGTCTAATCAGTGCAATATGCTGGTGTTGAGTTTTAGACAAAATCTATCCACACTGACGCAGCTTTAAGTGACTCATTTGCATTAATCAAATTACAGCTACACAGAAACTCAGTGCAAAAAAGCTACTGTAGTGACAGCGAGCATCTAATACAGACACAATAAGAGCTTTTAAAATGATGTATTCGCAAGCACAAATGCACTTGGAAAAAAAATCTATTGTAATTCATTTTAGAGACTCTTTTACTGTTACAAAGAAAGGACATTTCACTGTAGCTTTGAATACTAAACCTATAACCCCATTCTGTCAAGTGCATTTAGTTTAATAAAAGTCACGATGTAGGACTAAAAATGTAATGAAAGATAAAATATTTTGCTCTCTACAGTTGAGAACTTGTATTAAAGCCCTCATTCATTCAATTTTTTAAGGATAATCAAAGTGTTATTTGTATCTGATTTGATCATTTTACTCTCCTCGTATTATACTGCATTGATAAAGGTTAAAAAGTAATGTATGTATCTACTTAAAGAACACTGAAAGTTGTTTTGCTAAAAGGTACGAAAAACTAGGAACTGAAAATGCACATGGTAATACTACAATGAAGCTTCAAAGAATCATCTGAATGAAAAACAGGTACATAGGTCCATACAAGAAGCCTGTGGATGTAAAATGTCTAATATGTTATATGGAGCTGCTTGTTTATGAGGAACTAATCAATTTAAAAATCAAAATGCATTCATATTTATTCTAGTGCACAATTGTGGATAACATAACATTTATTTTGCTTTGTTATCTTCTATTTATGGAAGAGGATTAGGGCCAGTGGAAAATTTTTTTTTTACAAAAATTAAGGTCCAGTGTATTTTTTTTAATTATTATTATTATGAGAAAAAAGTCAGAATTCGGAGATTAAAGCAGGATTTCTGAGTTTAAAGTCAGAATTCTGAGAAAAAAGGAAATTTCTGAGTTTAAAGTTAGAATTCTAAGTTTCGTCAGATTTTTGAGTTTAAAGTCAGAATTCTGAGAAAAAAAAAGTCAGAATTCTGACTTTTTTCTCAGAATAATAATGACAATATATATATTTTGGATCTTCATTTTTTTTTTTTTACTGTAGTGCACCATTGTGGATAACAAAACATTTATTTAGCCCCGTTATCTTCTATTTATGGAAGAGGATTAGGGCCACTTGAAAAAAAAATTAAGGTCCCCAATATATTTTTTAAATTATTATTATGAGAAAAAAAGTCAGGATTCTGAGATTAAAGACAGATTCCTGAGTTTAAAGTCAGATTGCTGAGGAAAAAAAAGTGAGATTTCTGAATTTAAAGTCTGAATTCTGACTTTTTTTCTCAGAATAATAATAAAAAATATATATTGGACCTTAATTTGTTTTTCACCGTGGCCCTAATCCTCTTCCATATCTATTTGACCTGGAATCCCTAAATGCAAAAAAGCAGGCTGTAAATAAACGTATACGTAGATGTAAATGTGCTCTGTCGTCATTTAACAGGGTCATTTGTGTTTGGCTGTGGGTGTAAAAATAGTTGACGTGGTTCATTCTGTCCACACCTGTCCATCTGAGCTACCTTTGTCACACACATCTGTTACGCAGTCACATCATGTTCCAGTCTGCAGCCCACTCACACATTCCACCTAAAACAAATCACAGCCCACTCACATTTACACACGCACAGTGGCCACAATAATAATAATAATAATAGCAGCAGCAGCACATTCAAATACTGTTGTTTATAAGATCACGGCTGAGGCGTACGGACATGAATGCATTAGTAAAATAAGATGACAGAAGAGAATTTCAAGGATTTCTGCAATGTTTGTATGGCACGTTAAAAGCTCAATGTGAACAGAATAGAATAGCTGGAACACTCGTAATTAAGTGAATGTGGGCCAGTGTGTGTGTGTGTGTGGGGGTGGGGTGGGGTGGGGGGGTACTTTCCCCTTTTTTTTCCCTTTCTTTTTCTTTTTTTTTTTAGTTTAAGTTTTTGTTTGTTGTTTCTCAATTTTTGGAAAAATGGAAAACTGAACATGCTTATACCTGTGCTGAGAGAATATATATACTGAAAATGTGTCCTAATAAATGTGTCCTGATAAAAACATTATTATTATATTAAAAAAAAAAAAAAAAAAAAGCTTAATATGACTACTGTACAATTACACTTCTAAACACACTGGTATTGATCCTGACCTAAAATATAAAGCCTTGAGCAAACACACATCATGGGTTGTTATTGCCTTAAGGGGGTCATATTTTGCTAAACCCACTTTTTATTAGTCTTTGGTTCATTTATTTGTGTATTTGGACCCTAATAGTTCGTAAAGTTTGAATTTGAACCCTCCAGGTGCTGCAAAGCTATCTTTATATTCATTTTGACAAAAATCGAGTGGATTTCTACAACCTGTTTTAATTCCTGCTTAATTTGTTGCATTTTATAACTAGTTGCGTCACGACATTTGCACATACAAGGTCACGATTTCACACGAACATTTCTCCGAGAACGACGTAATTGTTTATCAGCAGCAGCAGTTGTAGTAAAAACTGAAAATATGTCCAAACTTCGAGTCGATTACCTAAAATGTTCAGTTGTTGGTTGAATGGGACAGAAAGCACGGTCAACAACCTGGAGGGGGTGGGGCGTTAAGTGGCTCATGTGCATTTAAAGGGCCAGCGCTCAAAACGACCTTTCTGGTGTCATTACTCAGAAATAGGGTTGAAGATGGACCTGTGGAGTTGAATTAATGAAGAATTCAGACCCAAGCAGAACATTTACAGTTTATGTAGACCACAGGGAAATGTTGGAAAATGCATGAGTCTATTTAAAAAAGCAAAATATCACTCCTTTAATCCACCAGGTTTGTCAAAGGATAGTAGTGTTGTCTGTTAAGTTTTCAGCTTTTTGATTTAATGCAGTTCTGTATTATTCATTCCAAAAATCAACACGCAAAGTGAAATTTGTGTGTTTGACAAAGCTTAAACATGGTTGTTTTCATGAGCGGCACCAGCTGGACCAGTATCCAGAACTCTAGCTTTAGTAAATCCAGCTCCTTCAGTGGAAAAACTGACTTTGAGGGAAAATAGTAGCTTAGAAAATAAAGATCACACATAGAACAGAAATGAGATTTGGATAAACTATTAAAAAAATAATAATAATTGATGTTTTATTAGGTCACATTTTCAGTATATATCCTCTCAGCAGCACAGGTATAAGCATGTCCAGTTTTCCAAAAACTAACAATAAACAAAAACTTAAACTAAAAAAAAAACAAAAAAGGGGGAAAAGTAGTCCCCCCACCCCCCACCCCCATTGGTTCACATTCCCTTAATTATGAGTGTTACAGTTATTCTATTCTGTTATATTTTCTATAGATGTTTTATCAAAGTAACAGAGGAAAGGCTTCCATGTCATGTAAAATTCCTCAGTTGATCCTCTGAGAGAAAACTGGATCTTTTCCAGTTTCAAGAAAGACATTACGTCTGTTATTCAGGTGTGCTCTGCTGGAGGTTCAGGCAACTTCCAAAGAAGGAGGATACATCTACGGCCAATCAACGAAGCAAATGCTAACTCCTTTAGTTTCTGTGTGGTGAACTTAGGATAATTCAAATAAGCTAATTAAATAGTGAATTGCTTTGACACATATTAGTTTTATACAGACGTTTAGTTCTGTCATTTCAAAGTCAAACAAAAGGGGTTGAGGGACAGACATAATCATCACAACGACCTTTAAAAACCCACTACTGGCTGACCTCTAGTATTGATTATCAAAAACAATACAGTATTGATACCGTATGGACTCTCAAAAATACTGTCGTTTACAATCGCACACTTCATAGCTGTGTTTAAAAACTTACTGCTTTATCAATTTCCAGGCATTCTGCTCTATTTTTTTTAAATCTGATTTTATTTACGTCACAAAAAATGTAGAGGACAATATTTGACAGTATTGCACCTTACTACTACCTTATGTATCCTATTTGTTGTACATGCCTCTCATCTGTAGAATAGCGTTAGCTTTTGTATATTTCTTTTTGTATATTTTGTTCATTTCAGAAGTTCTAGTAGTACTTTAGTAGCGCATGTGTATTAATATTTTATTCTGAAGCCTACTTCTCTTAATACTCTGTGATATTTTTTTATTTTTTCTTATACAGTCCCATTTGCTGCTAAATTGAAGTGAGCTGCTAAACTGATCTTTATTGTTCCTGTGACAATAAAAATCTATTTTACTGCAATATACTGAATCATTGTCCTGTCCAAGAAATGTATTGCAACATTTTTGTCAATACACAGCCCTATTTACACAGCCCAGGCACGTTTGGAAATCCTTTTTTTCAATATTGTTAGAATCAGTGGCTTCCACACAATAATTATTGCTTCAGTTTGTAGAGTATGTCAACAGATGGAGGAAGAAAAATAACAGTATTAGTTCATCTGCCTCGGCTCATGGAGAAAACGCCTTCACCGCTCTTGAGTTTCACATTTAAAAAGTCAAATATTAGAATGAATGGCATCTGAAACATCAGTGAAAAGGAGATGTCAATCATTTCAGCTACAAGAAGACACAGTGTGTTCTACATAAGAGACGTACACACACACACCCTCAGCTACAACACTTCTGACAGATTCCAGCTGCTGCCCTGGAGTCATGTGATTCTAAATGAGCAGCAGAGCCATCAACACTTGATGCTTAAAGCTTGTGTCAGTAGTAAAAAAAAACAAAACGATGTCTTGCTGCATAACTGACTTTTTTTATGATTCCAGACTCAACTCAACCTAAAAGCTGACATGGACATGTGTAAACAGTCAAGAATGTGTCCCATCAGACCTAAACCTCCTATTTATGACACATTCAAAGTAATAGACATTCACAGATTTTGGGACGGTGACATATAGGATATGGATATTCCATCATCTAAATAATAGGTTCTCTTTAACTAAAAAAGTTAGAACCAAGTTTATAAGTATTGTTATCAATCATCTGTTAATAAATGGTGTTTAACTTGCACGAACTTCAGAAACACTACACTAACACCTTCTAAAGTTTAACAAAATGCTTTATAAACATGAAACTAAAGCTTTATAAATGTTAAATAAATAAATAAATAATAATAAAAAATGTTAATTCAATTATCTGAGAATATTGGAATATGCCGACGACAATAGGACTCAGGAAAAGGAAATGAATCATCGTTAGATAAATAGGCAAATATTTTAAAATTTGTCTGTAGTTTGAACATCTGAATTTATTAAAGATTATAATGTAAATTGCGTCTCTTATCACATGTTTAAAGGTCCCCGTTTATAAGCTGAGGACTGCTTCCGGTGTGTCCTATTACAAAATGTATCCTGTAAATGACTTGTCGATTTTAATTGTTTGTAAAAATTTCGTAATAAATTTACTGATTGATTGAAATGAGTAGTCCACAAATTTTGCACACTTTCTAAACAATAACTAGTGCTTTAAAAATGTTCAGTTCACACTTCACAAAAGTTAAACTAATGTAAAACTTTCAATTGATGCTTTATTATAAACATAAAACTATTAGTTTGAATATGCAGCACTTGGATGTTACAAACATCTAAATAATTTTTACAAATGTTAAATTATTATTTAGTTACAACCATGTAGTAACAAGCACACTATCAACACAGAAATGGCACATAAAGTGGAACAAAGTGGAAATAGAACCTCAAATTTAACATGTTTTGGTCAGGTGTCCATATTTGACACCAAGGGGGTTAAACTCATTTTAGTTCAGGTTCCACATTTAGCCCAATTAGATCTGAAGTGGGCCGGACCAGTAAAATATTAGCATAACAGCCTCTAAATAATGGTAAAATATATATTTCAAAAAATTCTCTTTGTTTTAGTGCAAAAAAGTTCACATTTAATTATGAAAATATTTACATTTACAAACTATCCTCTCACAAACAATGAAAAAACACAAAAACCTGACATTAAAAAAAAAAAAAGAAAAAAAAAGTGCACTTTAACAATATTATGCCTAAGCTTATTATTTAGCTACATATGTGCATTACAAATACATAAAACATTTAGTAAAAATCATCATGTCATTAAAATTTTAGAGTTCGGAATTTGGAGTTGGAGTCGTTATTCGTTTCAATTCAATTCACTTTATTTGTTTCCAGGGGGCAATAAGGTAACCAGCACAATTATATAACATTTTTATACAACCCAAGAAATTAAATAAAAAATAAGTAAAAAGAAAAAAAAAAGAAAATTAAATACTAGTAACATTAAGTGGACAGGATTATCGGTTATTATGCTTTTTATTTTTTATTTTTTTACTCATTTTAGATTATATTCTTCTGTATGTGGAACCTGAACTAAACTCATTTTGACGCCACTGATCGTTAAAATCTTCAGTGGAATTTGTGCATTTTACAAATTCATCCCACGGGTCGGATCGGACCCTTTGGCGGGCCGCTTTTGGCCCGCGGGCCGTAAGTTTGACACCCCTGTTCTACACTTTCAACATTTGATGAGGAGCCAAGCGTGATGTTGGGAGAGCAGAGGAGTTACAACACACAACAGGTGCAGCCATCGCCCCCTCCCTCAGCACTACTAGCACCCCCCCTCCCCCTCCCCCAACTCCTCTTTCCTTTCCTCCACTTGTGGGCTTTAAATATCCCCCTCCGAGACCTGAAGCCCTGAACTTGGGTGCCACAGGGACGCTTTGGCACAATGACATAGGACATAGGAGCCCCCCACCCCACCCCCCCCCAAAAAACACACATCCACCAGACCAACCTGACCTCTACTTGTTCACAAACATCACCTTCACGCCCCCATGACACCTACACATCTACTATACACACACTAGTCAGTCAACTGTTTGGAGACGCCTCTATTTAGGACAGATGAAGAAACAAATAGATCTCAAGTAAAAAAAAATAATAAAAAAAAATAGCAGCAGAAGTACAGTAAGGAGTAACGTCATAAAGCAAAAAAAAAAAAAAAAAAAACAAAATTAAACATACATACAATTATTAGACCACCCTTGTTTTCTTCAATTTCTTGGTCATTTTAATGCCTGGTACAACTAAAGGTACATTTGTTTGGACAAATATAATGATAACAACAAAAATAGCTCATAGTAGTTTAATTTCAGAGCTGATATCTATCCATTTTCCATGCTTTTCTTGATAATAACCAAAATCACTTCAGTTCTTCCATCAATATCTATGGCATTGTACTGACAAAAACAGTGCTTTTAGGCATTCCATGTTTTCTTTTCTGTCTGTTTTAGTCACATGATACACACAGGAGTTAGTACAGGATTGCATAACCATTGTTTTTGATGACTTTTGATGGTCAAATAATTTTTTCTGCGACTATATACAAGTATACATAGTAAAAAAAAAATGCTTAAAAATTGTCCTCAATAACAGAGTTTGGAAACGTGCTGAAAGTGAAGGAGGTTTTCATGCAAAATTCCTTGTCATATATTAACATGGATACGTCTTACTTATATTAAACAAAAAAATCAATATAATTCTGCATATATATTAATCATAAACCACCGCATACAAGTCACTGTTCACATAAACTACATATGGTAAATCAACAAATAATTCAATACTGCAAAACAAAACATATTATTAATAAGGTGGATTACTGTGATCGTACTAATGTATTGTTTTTAAACTGCGATCTGAGGAAATTTAATAAGCCAGTATTAGAGGTCGACCAATATGGGTTTTTCTAAGGCCGATGCCGATTTTTAAAAATTTGGTCAGCCAATGGCCAATATCTACAGCCGATTTTTGAGGCCAATACTTGAGGCCAATTTTTTATTTTTTTTTTAACTCATTGACCATAAAATACAATTGAAACACTCAGATAATTAAAATTTTTATGCAACGCTAAAACTTAAATTAGTAATACACGTACACATAGTACTCTTTTAACATTTATTGAACTTCAAGTGCTGTCCATACAGGTGCCTGTTCAAATGTCTTATAATATTTTTAATACTGATCAAATATCAGCTTTCAAAAAAAAAAAAATTAAGGCTGATAGACGATATTTAAAAAAAAAAAAAAAAAAAAAAAAAAAAAAATCAATATATCGGCCCAATATATCAGCCTACCTCTAGTCAGTATATTATAAAATCATACAGGTAATGTCTGCAAGAAAAACTATGTCCCTTCCAGTCTATGTGCAAGTTTTTTTCAATACAACAAATAAATATACAAACATAAAACAATCATATATCAGTATTTGTTTGTATTGTCCTCTGCATTTATTGCATGTTTTGACTGAAAAAAAAAAGCCCTCGCTTATGGTTAATATCATTTAATGTAAGAATAATTAACTATCAATAACTACTATTTCTAGTAATCATGTAAAAATGTCTCCACATTAATTAACATTTTAATTTATACATGCCAAATAAAATTCATAGCATTTATAAAACCTTTTAAATAATGCATTAATTAAGAGTTTAGACAAATTAACTTGATTGTTACTTAATGTTTATTAGTGCATTACTTGTTTCTTAATGAATAATACTGTATAAATACTGTGCTTAACATATATATCATTAGTAAAAGGCTAATAAACAGTTAATGTTAATTACATTTACACATATACCATTAATGGAAATTTTACCAAAACTTAAATTCACAGGATCTTAAAATCACAGGACTTAATCAAGCATAAATGCAACACTGAACCACCGTACATAAATCCAACCATTCAAAATGACAGACGTGTTTCTATTTTTGGTCACCTTGAGATTAAATTAAAAAAAAAAAAAAAAGTGGGAAGTGCAAATAAAGAGGAACACTGCCAAACATCTCCTGCTACATGTGAATGGTTCTGAGCTGTTTTTGATTCAACAAACGCTGTAATGTGATTTAATGAGGGGAAAAAATGACCTAAACCCTTAGTAAATCTATAAGTGAATCACTCGTTGACATTGAACTGTCTTCTATATACAGGACCTGCTCTGGGTTTGGATTATGAGGCCAATACCCCAGAGACCCTGTTGACAACTGGGTCACAAAGGCCAAAGCTTCCATGGATTCATATCTGAGTTTAGACGATAAAAGACCTGGGACACCTCTGCTGATCAAAATGTAAACGTATGTCAGTCAAACGTCTGCCAGTTGCTGGTGGGACATAAGACAAACACAGAAGGAATGAGGCGATTCAGAGGATGAAGTCCTTAAAGCTGACATTCTTACACACAAACACACTAACACTAGTATGACAGACTCAACGGTCTAGAGTTCTATACTCACAATATTAGCTTAACCTAAGGGTTCCCAAAGTGGGGTACCTGTACCCCCAGGGGTACTTGGAAGAAGCCCAGGGGGTACTTGAAATTTTTGGGGAAAATACATTAAATAAGTCATCCTGTACCGAATACAAAATAAATAATGAGAATTAATGCTGAAATATAAAACGCAATAAATACATTCACATAATACAATTATTGTCAATCATCTTGTTTAAGCTTTGGTAACATTTTAAGGACATTTCTATTTTACATTATTGAAAATGAGTTTTTTTGAGAAGCTAAGTAATTATTTTTTGTTGATGAAAAGTTCGTTTATTAATTAATGACCAATTTATTTTTTTTTCTAATCAATTAAAGACGGCACTTTTCAGTTTATATTTTGCCCACAAAATTTACTTTACTTTTTTTTAATATATATGACAGTTAAATATATGTTATTTGTTTCTAAAGTTTTGAAAATATAAACACCTTTGTGTAATATAGACACCTTTGGCACAGGAACAAATTTTACCTAAATTTTTTCAATCAAAAATGCTGACGCGAGAGTTGGGGGTACTAAAAAATTTGAGAACCACTGGCTTAACTCATAAAGACCCAGTACTACTTATGTGGCAGTTCCCAGAAGAATTTTCCTCTATTTAACCTTTCTTGAGTGATTTATCACCATTCATTTCTATATTATTCTCTGTATTTTGCATTTTTCACTGTAAATCATGTATTTTCCTATATTTAATTTCCTATTGTTGATTTAGATAGTCATAAAACTCAGAGTTAATTCAAAAGTTATTATATCAAAACAGAAAAAACTGAACAAAAAGTGAGTTTTGTAGCAAAGACATAGTAAACTGAATATAAACTATGTGTCTCCATCCACTGTCATCTGTCAAACTCCATGGGTTTTACTGGTGAATCAAGATGACGGTGTTTCCATAGCAACTACGAGGCCTCTGAACATCCAAATGTGTCGTATCTGATGACCACGAAAAGACGACAAACTGTATTTTACACTAATTATTTACATGAATTGACAGGATTAGTGGATCAACAGGTATTAAACAGTTTAGATCAGTAGATGCTTTTGGTTAACGGTGGAAGTTTGGGTCTTCATGGGTTAAATAATTTCACACACAGCTTTTGAGGGTAAAAAACCTGATTAATATTTATAGTAGAGGTCGACCGATATATGTTTTTTTCTAAGGCAGATGCAGATGCTTCAAAATTTGGTCAGCTGATGGCCGATATCTACAGCCGATTTTTGAAGTTGATTTTTTTTTTTTTCAGATAATTAAGATTTTTATGCAGCAATATAAATGAAATTATTAATACTCCTTTAACATTTATTGAACTTCAAATGCTGCCTACACAGGTGCCTGATCAAATATCTTACAACGTTTTTAGTACGGATCAAATATTGTCTTTCAAAAAAAAAAAAAAAGAAAGAAAAAAAGGCTGATATTTACAAAAAAAAAAAAAAAAAATCAATATATCGGTCTATCCCTAGTTTGTTCACCACATTACGTGAGAAATGTTACATCAATGCTGCTACCAAGATACTCCATTTATCTCCTGTCCAGGCGGGGTTAGTGAAAATGGATGGCTAACGTACTCCAGTCAATCATCTGTTCTGACACGACCATCGCTTGTTGTGCAATTGCTTTGACTGAGTGCAGGGAAACACTGAGTTCCCCTCTGTTCAATCATACTGCCTTATATTGAGTTCCGCTGCCACACGGTTCCAGGTTGGTGTACTGCCTGAATAATGATACCGGCCGCAAACGCTATCCAGAACACCAGCTGGCACAGATGCATCGTACACACTATCAAAAATAAAAATCAGGAAAATAGGAAAGTAAGTGATGGTAAAAAATATAATAATACAAATAATTCAATAAACCCAGTTGTACGAAATTATAACCTGTTTAACACTGGGTTTAAAAAACTAACACACAACTTGCATAACTCCGACTTCTGCAGCTCATTTAAAAAAAACTGCTGGAACCAAAACCAGGAGGAAAAGGCCAGAGTTTGAAGACACACACTGTCCTTGTGCAGTTATCCTTCCATTCATGTCCACAGACTACATGTATGAAGCTGATGGTGTACCTCTGAGCAAAACACAAGACACTTTTCCAAAGCTTCAGCATTGAACCACAGAATAGAGCGGCAGGACATCTGAACAGTGACTGGTCATTACAGCTGTCAATCACGAATTTAACATACTATCTTATGTTATTCTTATCCTTACTTTTTATCTTATCTTTATTTTTTCTTATCTTATCTTTATTGTTTCTTATGTTATCTTTATTTTTTATTTTTTAATCTTCTCTTTATTTTTTTCTTATCTTATATTATTTGTTTGTGCCTTATCTTTATTTGTTCTTATGTTATCTTTATTTTATTTTATCTTATCTCATCTCATCTTATCTTACCTTTATTTGTTCTTATCTTACATTTATTTGTTCTTATCTTATCTTTATTTGGTCTTATCTGATCTTATTTGTTCTTATCTTTATTTTGTCTTATCTCATCTTATTTGTTCTTATCTTATCTTTATTTTTTTCTTATGTTATCTTTATTTTTTTCTTATCTTATCTCATCTTATTTGTTCTTATCTTATCTTTATTTTGTCTTATCTTTATTTTTATTTTTTCTTATCTTATCTTATCTCATCTCATCTTTTATCTTATCTTACTACCTGTTTGAAAACATCCATTATTAGCCAAAGTGTGGGTAGAATTTTTGATATCTGACCACTTCAGCTGATCTGTAAAGTAATTATGAAAGTTGTGCTCCATAATCCCCAAAAAACTGCCAAGCACTACAAATTTTAAAAATTAAAAACTCAACGTGATATCATGACTTGCGTAAATATACACGCCACTTTTAACTGGCGTTAATTGGCATGTTATCCGTACGCATTATAAGCTTTCTGCATGTATGTTTACACCGCGTCAAATACCACGCACTGAGGGTTAGAGTTATGTGAACTGGAGATCTTGGCAAAAATTGGCACGCGATCAAATGGCATTGAATAACACGCGAAAGGATGAAAATGCATACATATAGCACACCAAATGCCATAAGAACTGGCATGACATACAATGATTGTTATATAAATGTTACATCAGCTTTACCCGTCCTCACTCGTTATCTTAACTTTATTTTATTATTGTTTTATTTCAGTCTGAAGAACAAACACAATCCACTTAACTGATCTGGTAGTTTCTATTAATGAATGAAAACATATTTTTCTTAACAGACAGTTCAACTGTACGGTACTTAAGAACCTAACCTGTTAGCATGACTCACTACATTAGCTGATCTCCGCCCATTCAGCTAACCTGATAATTAAGCTAACTATTACTACAAAGTCTTTTATATATTACATGAAGTTGAGATTGTTGTTAGCAAACATACCTGTATGTGTGAACATGTATCAAGTTCCTGACATAACTTCATCATAAAGACGATGTTTGCTGATTGTTATGTGACGGAGGTGTCTAAATTCACTACTTTCATTTCTTTCTGTCCATTAGGTGTTTGATTAATAGAGTAGATGCTACCCTATGGCAGAAAAACTGTCGATTTAAAGTTAAAATAGAATATTGGCTCCATTACGATCATCATCATACTGGGATTTTCAAAGTAAAAAGGCAGTTCACATTTTTATGCAAAGGTAACTGCAAAGTAACTATGCCATCTTAACAATAAGCTTCCGTAGAGGATATAAAAACACACAATAACTATATCAAAGGGAAGCTTGTCATGAAAAACTGGCCAACAAGCAGAAAAAGTCATTTATAATATACTAACGGTGAGTCAGTAGCTCTGCATAAAATACTCTGGTTTTATAATAAACTCCATATTTTTTGTCTTTATGTGGTAACTCTAATACTAACCCCCGCCCCCGCCCCCGCCCCCACCCCCCTTGTTCTTCTTATAAAAGTTCAGAGACAAATTGACTGTGATGTCTGCCAAGAATAAAGGTGATTTTATTGGCCCATACTGCTGGCAGCAGCATACTAAGTCTTTTCTCATTTAATGACCTTTAGATTCAGAGACTTACGGTGACAGAGATACACTGGTGTAAGTGTCTGTGGAGGATTTATGACATTATAACTGAGGAAAAGAGCGAGGAGATGTGGGTTGTGTCTAACCTGAACAAGTTCTTTTACTGAAATAAGAAGCTAAATTGTCCCGGCCAATTCTATCTAAACAGGAACCTTGACCACGACATCCTATGTAGAAGGTAATTTAAGGCTATCTATAGTGACCAAGCAGCAACCTCCGGAAAGTCAAGACACAACCAACCCGCAGTGCAGCCAATGAACCTTTACATAACTCATAGTTTTATATTTTATCAAGGCTTGAATTAGGAGATCACTGCTGTTAGTTACACCAACAACACTGGACTCTGGTAAAAATGGAAAATGGTCAACAGTTCAACAATGTTTACACAAAGTTCAATAACATACTGAGCCAGTTAGCATACATTAGCTATTAGCATACATTGAGTTAATTGTAGCATTAGTTCAGTATAGGGTCATGTGGTCTGTCGGCTAGTGGTCACAAGTGTATACGTGTATGAAAATGACATAACTGTTACCAAACACAACTCTGTGAGTTAACATTTACACATCTGAAATGACTTGGGTGTGTTAAACACAGTTAGTAGTGTTATCTTTGTGAGTTTCACCCCTTTCCCGCAGATCTTTTTGTCCAAATATGGACAGAAATTAGCGGAAGCAAAGAGCTGCGTATGTTAACATTTAGCTTAAATTACTCAAGTCATTGATGTGTTGTCTGAATTTTCTGTCAAGTTCTCCCTTAACCTGATATAATCACTTCTAAGCTCAGGTGTCAACAGTGTATTTGTCAAACTCAACACATCAAAAGGTAGTCAACAGAAGTGACTGCTACCACTTCAATGATATAGTCTAACATCAAACCACATCAAACCAAGCTATAACCACATATAGCTGCGGAAAAAATTATTAGACCATCAAAAGTCATCAAAAACAAATGCAATCAAGAACTAACTCCTATGTGTATCATGTGACCAAAAGAGACAGAAAAGAAAACATGGAATGCCTAAAAGCACTGTTTTTGTCAGTACAGTTCCATAGATATTGATGGAAGAACTGAAGTGATTTTGGTTATTATCAAGAAAACCATGGAAAATGGATAGATGTCAGCTCTGAAATTAAACTACTATGAGCTATTTTTGTTGTTATCATTATATTTGTCCAAACAAATGTACCTTTAGTTGGACCAGGCATTAAAATGAACAAAAAATTGAAGGAAACAAGGGGTGGTTTAATAATTTTTTCCACAACTGTAGTCATTTACTGAGAAGGGCTGGTCACTCTTGACACTCGTACTACTGGACACTATTAAAACATCCATATTTTTAATGCTACTACAAGTGGATTCTTTCAAGCATTGACAGGCCTGAAAAGTGCTATTTAAATATTCCTTACAAATAGTAAAGTCAGGTTAGTTCATGTCAAAGTGCTGTGCGGCTGCAGCTTTTTAAGCCATTATAAAGGATATAATGATATCTTGATGACCTCAGACCTATTATAAGAGACCCATCATCTCAGCAGACTGACGAACTGACGACTGTAACTTCTGCTCCCACCTGCCTATAAATATCTACTGCCGGCAGCGAGGTTCCAATCTCAACCTTATCGTCTTTATGGGTTTCTTATAAAGACAGTTTCAGTGTTTTGTAGCATTTGAGTTTAACTCCATTGCCTGGGTTTAGATTTTGTGTGATTTGTCACTTAGGTCCCAGATTGGCACCATGTCCTACTGTCCTGTCCTGCCACCTCCTGAACACAAATCTCCATTTTCAACATGATGTGAAGAGTAACACCGCTATTTCTGCACACAAAAAAACAAAACTGTAACAAAGGGGCTGTGATAAGGTAAGAGAAGAATGGACGAAAATGTGATTTTCTCTCACTAAAGCCAACTTTAATTATATTTGCAGACCAGCTGTGACCAGATCATGATGGTTGCACTCATATACCATCAATCACCTGCTACTTTTCGACAGTGCAGCTGCTCTGGTTTCATCATTAAGCGCTCCTCTTTCGGCAAAATGAGTCCCAAACCTCAACAAAGCTGAAAATCAGCACAAACACATTTTATTCCACTAAAACACATTGTATGAGTCGAGCATACACACACACTCCTGAGCCTGTCTTATGGCCTCACAGGGCTCCTGTGGCTGCACTAAAGCAGTTTATAGAAGCCTCCCTATATGGACACAGCTTCTGGAATAGCAACTGCTATTCGATCTGACTGCAAGCTCTCTTTCCTCTCCCCTTACATTTAACCCTTATGCACATACTCTTAACACATATCACACAACACTAATACAGTTGCTTTGCACTAAACAATCTGTGTATTTTAAGGCAATTCCTCAAAGTCAACATTTAAAATCTGACATGGCAGGTCTGTCTTCCTGATTTCCTTAATGTTACACTGGTAGAAATGACAGAATGTATTTTAATGACTGAAAACTTCCATTTGTTCATCTGCTAGATTAGATTATTTTTTATGCATATTAAATATTAAAGGTGACCGGAATCATTTTCATTTCCTTTCCCCCAACTTCCTTTCCTTTTTTTATACACTGGAGAACGTTGAGGGCATGACCTAATTTTTTCTTATGTCAAGATTACAATTAAAACAGAATAAGTAAACAAATACAATACAATCAAAATAAAGCAATACTAAAATAATTAATCAATAAAGAGCACTGGCAGTCGTGTTTTAGAGATCACATGATCCTGACAGAGTGAATCGTAGAATGGTGGGATGTGAGGGGCATCGTATCCAGCAGGATCTTGGGATTAGATAATGTGCCCTGGATAGAGTCACTGTCTGACCTGTACCGGAAACAGCAATTTACAGCAGTTTTAAGGATTCAGCTAAATTAAATAAAAAAATAAATAATCAAATATTTTTCTAACAGATCAGACAGTCAAGGTAACCATAGATAATGTTAGCTGTAGAACTACCTGTAGCTTTCTAGTCCAGCCAGGGATCAAATTAGATAAAAAGCTGAAGATAAAATAAAAAAAACCCAAAATGATTCAGTACGATTCGTGTGCATCATTGCACATGTGCAGAACACTCCGAGTTTCCAGGACTTATTAAGTACATATTTTTAACTGATCAACAGCTCCACCTTAGTCATGGTTGAAAAGTGAGAAGTTACACTAACAAGATGGTCAGAGGATTCTGTCAAAACATCAACTGGTATTTTACTACAATACTTAGTCTGTTAGCGTAACAACTGTATTAGCTAATCTATCCATCCGTCCATTCATCCATCCATCCATCCATCTGCCCGCCCGCCCACCCACCCTTCCATCCATCCATCTGCCCACCTTTCCATCATTCCATCCATCCATCCGTCCGTCCGTCCAACTATCTTCCCACCCTTCCATCCATCCATCCATCCATCCATCCATCCATCCATCCATCCATCCATCCATCCATCCATGCCTTATAGTATATAGTGAACCTGGTCACCTAATATTAATTAGTCCCTTTTCACTTTATAAGTTGACCTCGATGCCATCAAACAGGTCAACATTATCAAGTAGCTGAACTTAAGTTTTTCAGTGGTTTATTATTACTTTTTAAACTTTCAACCCATGCTCTTCCTTATGTCCAAATATGGTCACTTGGTTCCAAAACAACCAAGGTGATGGTCAAAGTGCCCATCTGCAGTGGTTGATGACACAGAGGTATTATCCACCTGTTATGTGCAGTCTACAACCCCTAAAACTGGCACCAACAGTTGAACTGACCTCAGTAAAGGTCATGAGCAAAACATGAACTTATAGGACTTTGATCTGAATTATCTGCTAAAC
The DNA here is from genome assembly GCF_902148855.1 of Sphaeramia orbicularis. Lineage (NCBI taxonomy): Eukaryota > Metazoa > Chordata > Actinopteri > Kurtiformes > Apogonidae > Sphaeramia > Sphaeramia orbicularis. The sequence goes on along the minus strand of NC_043974.1, from coordinate 41,038,516 downwards.
TGTCCCTGTTTCTGTCCTTTTATACTTAATTTCTATATACACATGCCTGACCAACATATATCAAACTGAAAAAACAGAAAAAAATAAATATCTTGAGAGTGAGGGTAGCACTAAGTCTGAGATCAATGACCCATCTGGCTGCCACACGAAGTTGTTAAAGTGCAAAATGAGATTAGACAAGAATAGATTTGATTATGCAGCATCCAAAGATCTCTCCTCACCCACACACAGGGACATTACATTAGGCTGAGTAGATAAATATTACATTACTGAGTATGACTTTATAACATTTCAATCTGATGATCATCACTCTTTGGCTGCTTCATTAATTTTACACCCAAAAGTATAAAGGAGACCACAGGTTCATTCGGCAAGTTCAAGTCTTAGATTTCTTTACCTGTCATTAGAAAAGCATTTAAAGCGACAGTTTGTGCAGCATTAGAAAGCATGAGGACTATTATTATTATTATTAACTGAGAATAAAGAATTATACAAAGACCCTTCAACTTTTTCTAAAAAATTGATGCATACATAATTTAAATGCTACATGCATATAAATGTGACACATATTGGAAATTATCGTATGTATGTATGTATCGTATCGTAATGCTGAACGTATCATATTTGATACATGAGTTTTGAAGCCCTCTACATGATCAATGTGATATTTTTTGTCTTAAAAAACCTGATGTATACAAATAGGTACATGCAATACACAGATAATCCACCAGGGGGGAGGAATTCATTCACCAGAGGCCTTTCCAGTGACACTACAAGACTGTCATTAATGAGGAAGGAGGCAGAACTTTGACAATTTTGAAAAGAAATTACCAATTAGTTAGACATGTTTGGGTTATTTTATGTTTTGTTTGTTCAAAAATAATATTTGAGCATTGAGACCTGATGTATCAAATATGATACAAAATTGAAACTCATACCTGGAAACTGATATAATTCTTGGGGTTGTTCAGAAGGACCAATAAAGGCTCCAGGTTCAAAGAACTGGAATTTTCTGTCAATCATTTAATGGTTCAGGCTTTACAGGGTTTACAGGGTTAATGACACTTTGATAACCTTATGTAATGGGTATTTATAGGTTATCGCTAGCATTAGCTGCCCTAAGCAGACGCTCACTCACTGAGTCACTTAGCAGCTGCACGTTTAAACTATGTGAAATCCAAGATGACTTTACTCATACCGCTCAACTTTGTTGTTTCTTTTCGTACCTTGCAGACTTTAGAATAGTTCAGAAAACTGTATTTGTTTTTCATTAAATTAGTTTTTTGAGTCTGTCTTTTACATTTTTTTTTTGTTTTTCAGCTAGTTTTTTTAGTCTTTGTTTGATCATTCAGTTTGTTTTTTATTCGTCCTTTCAGTTTAGTTTTATGAACGCATATACAGTTTTCATTTTTATTTTGAAGAATCGTCATTGTTTATCAGCTTGGTCATCAGAACTGCAGTGACATTCAGAACCTACTACTTTTACAGGCTTCATACAGAAATCAAGGTTCTGTTGTTGTATACCTGACATAATTAGAGTCTAATTTTTACTCCTATAAATCAGGTTTATTTTGTATTTATAAACATGATCAGCACTTTGGATTTTTAGGTCCATCAACAGTAGTATTTTTCCTCTTCTACTTGTAGATTTAGTCTTTGTATTTTACTTTTTGTTAAATAGAACAACCCTGCCACCTTGAACAAATGCAAACGGGTCTCAGTTCAGAATTATGAATGAATGTTTTTTCATATTTTCATAAAGCCCTATTGAATATTCACCACACAAACCATCAGCTGACAGAAACCCTGTTCTACATGCTCTAATAGTCCCACGTCATGCACTTGTCTGCAGTGAGAGCTAATCTTTACAAGCTACCGACCCTGCTTCTTCAGTCCTCTTCACTACTTTTTGTTCATGGAGTAAGACCTTTATGCTGTCGGTGCAGAATCTGGGTGAAGCTGATATCAATAGGCTTTGAGATGAAGTGGAAACATCCACTCACCCTAACCCTCCTTCACTCAAATCTTCCACAGCAAGAGCACGGAAAAAAATACCAACTGATAAGGGAGTTCTGATTTCTAGCATTACACTGGAAAAAATGCCCCTCTAAAAACAAGTTTTTAAAAAATTAATAGAAGATATTTTTGCTTGAATTTAGCCAAAAAAAATCTGCCAATGGAACAAGTGAAAATTAAAGATTTCTTGAAAGATTACTATAGTCTAAAAATAAGTTCTTATATCTCACTGAAAAGTTACTCTTTAGGTGATTATGTCTTATTTTAGGTGTAATGACTTATTTTGACTAGAAATGAGGAAAATACACTTGGTAAGATTTAGATTTTTTCCAGTGTACAGCTGCTTTGTGATCAAAGCATTGCCAAGATGCAGCCACAACTCTGGTCTGTCATATCTCATTCTGTCTGACTATCCTCACCAGATGAAATACAGTATCTAAAGTGACTGTTGCCAGCTCCTATTAAATAAAACTTCTTCTCCAAAACAAGACATGAATCATTTAAGCAGAAATCTGCAATAGCTGCTCCACGATAAATATAAACCAGTGTCAAGATGCAGCATTCAGACACATGCAAGGACACAACAAACACAACACTATTCCTAATGTCTGGTATCAGATTCAGCATCACGGTGTGTTGACAAACACTTTACTGTCGTGTCAAGTGTTGAGCAGCTTTTTCCAATGAAATTTCAAGGACAGAGGGGAGAACAGGTGTTGGGGAGATTTCCTTTCATATTCATTACACTGCAAAATGATGCTCTGTCTATATTTATGGGCTGATATCAGCTCCTTAAGCTAGATTTGACATGCCTAGAGGAGCAATGGAGTACGATGACCTGCTCCCCTGAGAGGATAGGAGATGAAGACTGAGGAGCAGGACTGGTTCGGCTACATAACCAAGCCCTGTTATATCATGTTAAACAGAAAAAAACCTAAAAGTCACAGAAATGCAGCGACAGGGTAGGAGTATTATAACAAAAAGAAAGGACATGAAGGTAATTTAAAAACGGAGAGCAAGAGGAAATACAGGGTCTCAGAAAGAGAGAAAAGAACGCAGAGACAGAGAAAAGTTCCAGCAGAGCAAAAGTATTTTTAGGAAGATGTTTATTTGTAGGTCTGTGAAACCAACCCGGGGTGTATATCTACCAGTCCTGCGCTCTCTCTCTGTATGCGTTACCATCTGTTGAGTTCTCTCAGCCTGTCACATTCAGAAGGAGGGCTCTGACTCTATAGGAGGGGGACATTTTGCAAGAACAGACTTCTGCAGATTCATTGCAGCTAGTGTCAAATAATGTTTTCTTAAAACAGTGTTCCATGTTTTTCTTTTTTTCTTTTTTAGCTAGACTATGTTGCAGCACCTATAAACACTACAGCAAAGAATAAACTACATAAAATGTTCAAAAACAACAAAAACACTGAAAAACTGTACACGAACAGACAAAGTGAGGTGAATGTCTGTACAGTAGAAAAGTATGCTGGTGTTATTTATGACACAGCCTAGTATGATCCTCATTTCATCAGACTTTTGCTCTAATGGGGTCATATTTTCATCAATCTTCTCATATTATAATAAATAAATAAGTATATATTGTTCCTTTAGCACTGTAGGATGCTAATGTTAGCTTCGTTAGCCTGGTCTGTGACCTGAATGCTAGCTAGTTGTCAATATAGCTATATTCTGACGTTTTAACATTTACTCAAGTACTGTTTCATTTTCAGCTACTTTAGAAGCTTACTTTATCATACTTTTACCTATCCTACATTCATTTCATTTAATTAACACATTCTTCTATCAATAATTATAATACAGATATTTTTCTGGAGTTAGCTAGTCATTCAACACTACTTTTACTTTTGGTAGCCTACTGTGAATACATTTGTACTTTACATAATTAATTCTGTGGGGATTTACTTCAAACAGTATTTTACACAGTTACTGTTAATAAGTACTACTAACTACCAACTGTACTGCTAACACTACTTGTGTTTCAACCAGCTAGCTGCTCAGTAACACATATTTACTGTGGTCTTTCCTTCTAAAACCATCACCAGTAGAACCAGTTCCATTTACCTGACAGACCAGGGCAGCTTTCCAGTTGTTTTTTGCCGAACAGACGTTAACATTTCCACAGATAAATAATTCCGGTGTTTTGTCAAAGTTTTACAGGTTTTGTCTTTGTTTTGCAGCTCATTAAACGCACCTGGCGGTTACCTAGGCAACGGCCGACCTGTCCATCCGGGTATTTTAGAGGCGCTGATAATACCACGCTAAAGACTAGCCTACGTTACACTAGCTTACACGGTTTTAATTCCATTTTTTTTTTTTTTTTTTTTTTAATTTCAAGAATAAAATAAGATCAATTCGTTATGTTTAGAGGATAAAATCAGATCCAATGTAGTTTTTAGGGAAAATTGTATATTTGATTTAAAAGTCATAATATTACAAAAATATATCTTATCAGTTTGAATTTTTAACTATAAATGAATTAACTTGACTTTTTCTAGATATATTATGTAACTCCACAAATCAATGGTTGATAACAGTCAGTCCCATCCCAACTGACTTTTTCCCTCACAGTTCTGATTTTTTTCTTTAATATTATGAGTTATCCAATTATTTTCGAAATATTATTTCCAACGAAAAGTAATTGTATTTTAATCTATTTATTTTATCTTTATAAGAGTAAAACCAAATTAAAAACAATGTTGTCCCAACAGCTTTGCTTAAAGTTGTCACCAGAATCAACTGCGGCACTTTATCCGTTGTGATTTAAGTGTAGACTGAAGACTGAGCAGGGTGGGTTTTATATTTAGACAGTCTTCGCAAGGCAATCGGGGGTAACTGAAAGACAACACTGAGAAAGTTCCACGGCCTAAAATATCTGCCCACACAGCTTCCAGCAGGACTGAAGTGCCAGGTGCGCGGACAGCTAAAGGCATGGGCCCTGCTTTCATAGGTGACTGTTTTAGACTCAGTCAGTTCAGGATGAGCCTACCGAACCCACAACCCGTCACACATGTCATCTGAATATGTTGAAATGCACCAAAACTGAGTAACTGCTCAGTAAAGGCACGGATTAGTGCGTGCGTAATTACGCACGGCGGCACATGGCACGCAGGTCGCGCCGCAGCTCCAGAGCCTTCCGCTCCAGACCTACCTTCCTCTGCTGCTTCTCCCAGGCTGGGTCCAGCAGCAGGTCCCTGTCCCAGTCCTCCTCCTGGGTCATGTACGTCTCTTCATGGTGGATCGTGTAGGAGTTGCTGTATGCCATTTGGGTTTCGACAGCTGTCATCGTGCCGCCTCTGTCAGGACCGCTCGCGTCCCCCTCAGCTTCTAGTTCAGAAAAGTTAAATCAGCGGTGGAAACGACGGGAAGCGCCGTGGGGGCAGGAACCTCCTAAGAGACGAGGGAGTCTCGCTTTCGGGGAGGGGGAGAGACAGTTAGGGGCTACAGAGAGCCAGACTCCACTGGTGCGAGGTGCCTGTGCGGAGGTGGTGTGCTCCCACTAGCAGAAGACCCTGCTGGCCGGTGCTCCTTTCCTGGTCAAAAGTGGAACACGTGACCGCACCCCAATAAGTATGGGAACCGACAGCTTGGGTATCAGGTTCTGACCCTAAAAAGGTGGAAAAGGCGGGCTACTGTTCCGGGGGCCAGGGTTAACGGGCCTGTGAGTGGCGTAAACACACGTCCATTACGCCCCCTAGCCCCGCAGTGGTTTTTATGGACTGTGCCATCCATGCACCTGTTGCTGTTAGTGACCCGCAATGGCAAAGCCAGGCCTCAGGAGGTCCACACCACCAGAACCCAACTCAAACTCCCATTTAGACATTTATTTATTTTCCAAAACCAGTAACCTTTGGTATGTGGTTCCATGTGATTGGATTATCTAACACTTGTGCTGGTAGTGGGGTCAGATCTTTATCCTAATGAGAGCTACAGCTATGTATTATTTTTGCAATCGACTAATTATGTTCTTCGGGTCAAGTCGATCAAACGATTATTTGAATACGCAAAAAAAAAAAGTGAAAAAGAAGTCTGAAAATGTCAACTTGTCCTTCATTCCAGAACCAGTTGAAAAAAAAAACACAAAAAGTAAAAAAAAAAGAAATAATAATAATCTATATAGAAATAACAATGACACACAAGTATAAATAAAAATTTGTATATATACAAATAACAACAAAAATATTAAAGTATATTTTTAAAAAGTATAGATATAATCAACAATATAAGTCTATGGACATTTACAAACAATATGTGCACTTCAGTCTTCAACACATTTGTATCCAACTTTAACTGAACATGGAACTATACAACGGTTGATCCTGAAGTCATGTGCATCACAATAAGCGTCCGTGTGAAACACAACCATGGAACCAATGTTTAGTGCCAAAAAAAAAAAAATTAAGGAACAGAAGCTTCGATTTAGGAAACTTGTCATCTAATATTTGTTTGAGTTGTTTCAAGTCGATTAATTGTTTCAGCTCTAATTCTAGTCATATTCTCATTCAGCTGCTGAGAATAAATACAGTTGAACCCACCAACTACCGATCATGAATCTATGGAACTAATTTGCAACAAAATCCAATAAACAAAACATGTTTTATGTATACCATAAAATTCATTAAATACTGTAATTTACAAACACAAAATATGGTTCACTATGAAGCACACCGTGTAATTTAAAGAAAAATGACAGGATTGTGTTTTCACTTACATAAAAATCTGAGAAAAGGTAGCTGCCAGCCTAATTACTACTCACTGTCACGTTGGATCTTTTGGGAAAAAAAAAAAAAAAAGTGATGACTTTTGTGTAAAAATAGGGATTTTTATCAGTTTTAGATTTAGAAGAGAGTATTAGTACTCTACTTCCACGGAATTAAGGTCCAATATATATATATATATTTTATTATTCTGAAAAAAAAAAAAAAAAAAGGTAGAATTCTGACGTTACTCTCAGAATTGATTTTAATTTCATGACTTTTTTTCTCAGAATAATAAAAATATGCATATATTGGAGTTTTTTGGGGTTTTTTTTTCCCAATGGCCCTAGTCCTCTTCTGTAACAGTTCAGCTACATGGAGTCTCTTATTTGTATTCATTACAAAAGAATCCAAAAATCTTCTAAAAAGGATTACATTCCATTTTTCTGTCAAGTTTAGGATTCATATTTGGTACATCAGTCTCATACTAGAATAAATTCTTTTGATCATAGAAAAAAAAATGCATTAAATTCTTACATATTACACTGTATTTTCAGTGAATCACCACATTTATTGTAAATCACTTAAGTTTTGGAAGTAAATCATCTCCAGTTACTTGTTTTTTTCAATTCATGACTAAATATATGCTTCTTAAATCTCTTTTCTGTCTAAATAGTTACATATATATTAAAATAATTAACTTCTACCAAAACCTTTTTTTCTTTTCTTTCTTTTTTTTAAATGGGTTTTAGCAGTAAATAACACCGCACAGGCCAATACAACACATCCAGTAGGAAAAAAGACAAATTCAGGCACTTTTATATGACAAAAAAAATGTATTTATTTATTTCAAGATTCGCATGCAGACTCTAGATATCTCAGAATATTTTGAGATAAATGTTAGAAGTCATGTATATGTATGTATATGCATACGCAGTACTACAATACCATTTGTATCAGATCGATCATTCACAGTAAATATGTTGACACAAAAGCCCCTTTTCCACCAGATTCCCAGGAACTATTATTACCAGGAACTTCTTTGGTTTGTTTTGAGCATTTTTGCTGAATATGCTCTAACGTATTCGCGTGGACAGACGATTATCGCAATGCACTTGTAGTCAGACGAATCAGTCAGACGAATACGCTAGGTTAGGCTCGACTCCAGAAAATGGAGCTAAAAAAACAGTGTATTCAGCAAATTCATTTAATGAGAACCAGGTTTATTATCCAGAGTGTATTCAGGTGGACAGACACATTATTGCTATGCACTGGTAGGCGCTGAAGACGCCCAGCTTGAGCTGAAAAACGTATTTGGCAAATGGACCTTGGCGTCCGTCCACTTCTCTTCTTTTGCTCCATTTTCTAAACGATCACAACAAAGTGAAGCTTGAAGAAACGGAAACAAGAAATTAACGAAAGTGCAGAACGCTGCAAGTGTGTTCCGCCGATCAGTTCTTCAGCACAATTTTGGTGGAAGCATGACCAGGTTTTGCAAAGTTCCTGGTAAAGTAAAAGTTCCTGGAAAAGTTCAAGCAGTGGAAAAGGGGGCTAAACATTTCATCTTACATTCATTAACTAGTTTCACTTTGTGGTGGCACAAACTCCCTTGAAATGATCAGATTCTCACAGAATTCGACAGAACAGATACTCCTGGTGTGTCTTTGGAAACTAGAATAATGCGTATCGTAATTAAAACAGGCCTTTAATGTAACTACAGTCTGCTTGGTCCATTAACCTACTTGCTGTGTGGAAGTTGTTCAGAGGGGATTGAATGAGCTGACTCTGCTTCTCACTGAGCTTTAAAAAAAAAAAAAAATTCAGGCATAAAAACAAACTTAATCCTTTTAAAACACACACACACATACCGCAGCATCTACAATTTCAAATCTCAAACAAAACTCCAACTCTAGCCTTTGTCGAACCAGTACAAGAGTAATGAAGTGAAATGCATTGTAATCTGAACATGGTAAATATGCTAAAGCTCCACTGTTTGTTTTTTTTTAATATTTGGAGTAGAAGAGCGTAGAATATTCATGTGCTAGAAAACTTACACATTAAACTCAAAGTCATGTGATTATGGGTTGAACTCATTGCTCTCCAGAAGACACGGTACCTGCTGTGTAAATACAGATCACAAACACTTAAGGATGAACCTGAACTGCAGCTCCGAGCCGCAAAAGGTAACGGGTGGGGGGGGGGGGGGGGGGGGGGGGGGGGGGGGGGGGGGGGGGGGGATTGTGAGTGAGGAGTGGGGGTGGGGGGTGCACTGAGCTGTGCCTTTCAGTAGGATGTGCATTTATAAAATCAGAGCAGAAGGGGTGGAGGTTTAGAGATGTGTGGCTGCATTCACCCAAGCACAAGACTTACAAGCACCTGCAACCCTTTAATGACAAATCTGAGCCCTGCAGACCCTCATCACAGAGGCCCAGGTAGACCCCAGTCCTGAATCTACATATTTGTAAGTGCAAGTAAAGGTACAATTTGTAGGTGTGCTCATGTGAATTTGAAGTGCTTTGACCTGTTTTGTGCTGACGGGGGTTACATGTCGACTACAGATACCTCCAGTTCGAACTGGCAACAGCTAGTGTCAGATGAAAGAGATCCACCGTGGATCTAGAACTGTCAAGTCAATTTAAAGCTAATTTTGTCCTCAGAAGGTGGTGCTGCAGGCCACATTCCACATGGTAATAAAGTAGAAAAAGGAGACCATTTTGTTGGTGTTTTCAACGCAAACTGTCAGGATAAAGACTCGCACAAATAAGTCATCTGCATAAAAATAAGTCTAAAGTATGACGGCGCATTAGGGCCATGTAAGAAAAAAATAAAAACACTTGTCACTACGAGAATAAGTCGTAATATTTCAAGAATAAAGTCGTAGTTTTTTTAAAAATTATTATTTAACATGAATAAAGTCGTAATATTTCAAGAATAAATCCATAATATAATGAGAAAAAAATTGTACCCACTCATCGAATATTGAACTTGGAATATTTTGTGAAGTTCTACTTTCATTTGGGGTTTACGCACAGCCAAATACTGAGCCCACCCCCCACCCCCCCACCCCATCAACACATTATCATTAGTCTAAGGACTCTGAAGTGAGTTTGCACATATTTGGGTTTGTTTCATCGTAAAAACCAAACTGATTTGGAGCAAATTGCCTCTTTTGTGGAGGAGAAACTGACAATGGTCAGCTGCAGGGCTATCTGTGGTTACACCAGAGCTGTAGGGTTTGTTGTTTCTCAAGAAACTGTGAGGATTCTACTCAGAGTTTTGGAGTCCAACAGAAGTGAAAGTTGCTGCTTCGCTTGTTGTGTTTGCTGTAAAACCGGAAACTGTCGAATTTTCAAAATATTACAACTTAATCTCATAAAAGTATGTCTTTATTTTCATTAAATGAGTTATTTCTTAAACTATGACTTTATTCTCGAAATACTACGACTTTATTCTCATAGTGACAAGCGTTTTTATTTTATGTGGCCCTAATATGCCATCGTACTAAAGGCAACCAAGGCACGTGGGGAAAATAATATTTTATGATCAACTCACACATTGTAAATGTGATCAATGCATGGAAATGTATTGGCATATGCATACTGTATCTTTAAATGACACCAAGTAAGAAGTTTGTTTTGTTGTTGCATTGGTTTTACTAAGAAGCTACAATCTGATGCATCATAGGTTTTTACTATAAAGGTTAGATGACGTCAGCAGATCATTTTTAAAGGTACAATATGTCATGTTCAGGTGTGGTAATGTGCTAATGTAAAGTCTGTGTTGGAGTTGTTTGTTGATGATAGGTAATTTGGCACACTGCTGGAGCTGTGCAGTGGCAGAATGTGGCCCATTAATGCACTCCGTTATGTTCATTCTAGAAATTAGTGTAGATGGGGTTCATGGATTTTAATTTTTATTTGAACATATGAGATAAAAGGGGATTAAAGACACAATAGCATAAAATTATAATTAGCATCAACTAGGCCTGCATTGTATATATTGAGTTACAAACATTTAATAATTTTCAGCTAATGACCATGTCAATACACATTGATGAAATTAAGCTATTTTATTGAGATACCTTGTCGTGAAATATGTGTGAACAACAATTTCTGTCATATTATTCTTTGGATTAAGGGATGCCTAATGACAGAATACAGACTGTGAAGTTCATATGTAAAACAGTGTTACATAATGTACCTTTAAATTAGGACTCTGTTACCATTATGGTCCTTTGAGATCAAAAAGGTTAAGTTATGGAGCAGTTTAGGACAGAATACTGGGTCTTTTAACTCACCTTAATATCAATTCATCTATTCCTTCCTCTCCTTTTTTCTTCCTCTTGCGTTTCCTTAGTTTGTTAGGCAGACAAAAGGCAAAGATCAGCCTTTGTTTGTTTCAACTCCATCTCGTTGCTGTTTGGAGCAAACGGCGGACAACTCGACTCTGAGCACTTGATGCCTGTTAGTGTTAAATCATGTGTGAGAGTTAAGCTCTCTATCTGTGCACAATGATAACAACCTTAACAGATAATGACAGACATTTAGAGCACATATATAGAGCCAGTGCAGCTGATCCCAGGATTAGAGAAATGGAGCCGCCCGAACAGAAAAGTCCTATAGGAACCCTGAGACTGATGAGTCTACAGGTTAGACTGGCCTCATACACAGGCCCATCTTATAGGAGGTTTCTGACTGGCACACCCAGAGCTCTACGTTACATTAAAAGGCTGACTTTTCATTTTAGATGCAGAAGAGCTAGATTTTTTTAAGGATCCCTTTCACAGCCAAACGCAGCAAACCCAACAGTTTTAGCAAAGCAATGTGTCCAACACTGAAGTCTCTGTGTCATGTTACTGAGTCCGGCGGGAGGACACCACACAAACACTGTCCATGGGCACGCCAAGGCCTCTATGGTAATAAAGGAAGGTGGGGGATTTTGGGTCAGGTTGGATGGTTCTGGGAAAGTCGAGTCCGAGCCAGAGCCACGAACCCAGATCCAAGGTGGCAACGGCGATTGCGGCGAAAAAAAAAAAAGCGCTGTATGTAAACGGCGGAGAGGAGAGGCGCAGGGGGACAGTAGGGCGGGGTGAGGAGGAAGAGGAGGAGAAGAAGGAGGAAGAGGAGGGAAGTGGTAAGGGCGGCGAATACGGCGGTGGCGAGGAGTTGACCAGCGGGCAGGGAGAGGGTGGGGGGGTTTTGTCCGCATGTGCCAAGCCTCAAACACCAACCAACCAAAAAAATAACACCACCAAAGCTATGGAGCCAATTTCCTACCGAAACTAAACAAACAAAATGCTTTCCAATGTCCTGTGATTCACTAAGAAACACTTGCAAATACAAAAACACATTAAACCAACTGACGCAATTTATTTTGCAAATACAAAAATTCACCTTTTAAATATTCCCAAAGTCATACTTCAGAAACAACTTCAGCACATCTTACAAGTACACAAAAAACTACACCGAGACTAGGAGGACTTAGATGTGTGTAGTTAAATCAGGTGTTATGTACAATTTATGATATTTGTACCTCAATACAAAGGTTCCATTATGACCCTGACAACAAACATTCCATACCTCTAATAATGTAGTTATGGCTTCTAAACCGAATTAAGGTGTGTATAATGGAAATGTGTGGTTTGTGCTTTTGTGCTGCAGTTATTTCAGAGGCATGATGTAAAGAACTAAGCATATTTCTTTGACTGGTACCTTTTGCATTTGCAAACTAAACAGTTTGTTAGTGAACAGCTGGATGCATTTAAAATGTGTTTTGTTTGTTGTTTTGGTAGAAAATTAGCTCCATACATGCTCTCTTTGTGAATCTCTCTCTCACACATACACCCCCCTTTATTCAGCTCACCAGACTGCGCTCAGACACCGGCGGGACACAGAGGGTCACAGTCAGATGTCTTGTATTTGGATGCGAGACAGGACTTGGTCTTGTGAGGGGGGTGGGTCTTAGTCCCTGCCTCACCCCACCCGCCACCAGGAGAAGCCCAAGGCTGTGGCACTGCCATAGCAGCAGAGGAGGAGTTACAGAGCTGGAGGAGGAGGGGAGGTGCTGATGGTGGAGGAAAAGTGGGGGAGGGTGTCTTTACTACGGATCTGCACCTGAAGCCCCCTTGTTCCAAGCATGTGCAAAAATGCGACTTCCTGTCACCAGTATTTCTAAATATTTTACCGCAGTCCCTGGGACTTTAAGGTTTCAGCCTTTGGTTTTAGTGGTGATGAAATAAAAGATTATAACATTAACTTCTATGCTAACAGCTGTTAAGCTAACATTAGCAAGCAAGCTAACCTCACAGTTTTGTCTAAGGAAAATTATAAGTTAAAAGTTGAAATTACTTTACAAACGTAAGTTTCTGGGGTTTTGAATATTCATAACAGCCGCTCCACAGAAAACACCTAATCTTCCATTTCATTAGTAATTTGTTAAGGGTAAAGGATGTGACATTTCTTGCATGTGTTTGTAATCGGAGTGTTCATATTCCTCCTCTTCACTTAGAAAACAAGGGAGAGAGAGAGAAGTGGTTGGGTGAGCAATACAATACATGGGAAGATGGTGAGTAGTCAATGCTACAGTAATATTCTTAAGTCAATATACAGTACAGCCAAGGCACAAGCTTGTTGATTTCCTCTGTGTGGGTTTAACTGTCCAACTGGAATGGACAGGTTTTACAGTGTTCCATCCAAGCACACTATGTGATGTTCTTGACCAGAAATGATCCAAACATAGAAGATTAGGAGCTAAATAGAATAAACAGGCAGAGGCTTCTGCAGGTAAATATACCATCACACACAGAAGGAGGGTCAACAGTGATGATTATAGAATTAGAACTATGTAGTGTGTAACTGCATGCTTTTCAAGAAAATACAATATTTTGTTTCAACACCCTTTAGAAAAAAAAAAATATATATATATTTTAAGTGCCTGATGCACTGACATTTTTGCTAGCTTAGCAAAACCTGAATCGATTTTTTAAAAATTCCCAAGTCCACCAGTGTTCTAATTTTAATGTTAGATTGTGTGATGATGTAATATGTTTGGAAAGAGAAAATTTAAAAAATGCAAGTCATAATTATTTTTTTTAAAAAATCTCCAGTCAATCTGAAGGGGCAAGCCGCATTTAGCTCACTAGCTAAGGTCAGACAAAACAAGCTTGTTAGCTAATGTCAGCTGATTTCAACATACAAATTGATAAAAATTTAATCATATATTTCAGAACTACTAAAACCAAATACTACATGGGCAAGTCTTACGAGATGTTTGACAGTTAAACAATTTGAATATTGTGTTTCATCACTTATAAATCTAAATTTAATTCATTTAAAGCTACAACACACTTCATTTTGAAATAGTAATGACAGGAAGTAGTATTTTGGTAAATGCGTAGAACAAATCCAAATGGAGTTTCTGGTGCAGATCAGATAGTGTTAGGGGGTGTTTGGTCAAGGCAGTCAAAGGAGGGGCGGCAGGAGGGGAGAGGTGAGGTCAGTGCTTTTGTTTGTTTTGCTTGATTTTTTGATTTACCTTGGTGGTGAGGAGAGAGAACAAGCTCCCACTGTGGTGGTGGCGTCACGCTAAAAGTCGTCATCCCCATGGCTCACGCTGCCACACTTGCGTGGTGGCCGATCCAGGCGGCATGGTCACCTAATTCAGTTGAGATAGTTAGTCAGATCTTGGACTGGTGTGCGCTTTTTTTTTGTGCTTTTGTTTGTTTTTGCGGCAGAGTTACAGATTATCACACATGCATGTCTTAGAGTGGACACAGAGACACACGAAGGGGGGAGAATTTTGGTGCAGCAGGGAGAAACCAGACCAGACGCACACCCATAAGCCCCAGGAACAAGACTGCTCCACAGATCAAAATGCTCACAGGCCATTCTATCTGTGTGCCTCTCCCCAGCTCTCGTTTCAGTGTGTCCTTTGTGCACTAAATGTACTTTAAAGAAAAAAAAGGACCACACCAATCCCACAATTAAATAATGAAAAACATGTGCAAGTGCCACTTGTATCTTTCCCGTTGGGTTGAGGTCTGCACAATTTAAGAGACTGGAGAGAGAAAGGAGCACCAACCCACACTTACCCTGACCACAGAGAGCAAAGCTGAGGCAGCATCTACACCTGTCTCCCCCTGGATCCCCCAAATGGGTGTGGTGGTCATTTTACACAAGAAAAAAAAAACAGATAGTGGAGAAGAACATAAACAAAAGAAGGGGAAATGTCCAAACCCTTTGCTTTCTTTTACCATTTTAGTCAGCCCAACATTCTTTATTATAATAAGGTTTATAGTATACATATTCTCAGTAAAAAGCATGCCGATTGTTACGCTTCTTTTGTCTTTTCCTAAAAAAGAAGGCAAAATTAAAGTTCTCTAAAAAATACGGTCTTAAACATGGCAAACAAGATATTTCGCAAACCACATATTTCTACAAAGGATGCATGTGTTTGTATATACGACACACAAAGATTACACTGTGAGATGCAAAAAGTCACTTAACCACTAAAAACCACAGGGGGAGAGGGGAAGGAGGGGGGAGAGGGGAGAGGGGGGACAGCGAGGCAGTAAAGGTGATTTCAGAGGGGATGGCTGTGTGTGCAGCAGACCGCTGTCAAATCATGTTTGCAAAAATGCAAGTCCAGGGAAAAAGATGGGTGAGGTTTACCAACAAGAATGAGATCAGAAGTACCTGTATTTGGAAGACTATGGAGCTAATTTCCTGCTCAGACTGTTATTATCGCCTCTTACTACATTTGATTTAGGATGCATCGTTCGGCAGTTGATTATGCAGCTGCTGAGTTTTACATCTGTGTTAATATTATTTATTTAAGATGAGTTGGATATATGAATTTACCTAAAACAGCATAAAATTACATCATTTGGTGTTTTGAGTCAAAGCACCATCTGCAGTTATGACAGATGAATTACTCAGGCTGTTTGTCTTGAGAAAACAACATTAAATGACACATACATAGCACAAAGCTGTGATATTTGATGTGTCTGCCTCTTTACACTGGTTTACATCAGCCTGTAAATATACACAAATGTATAAAGTTTATCATCTGGGGTAAAAAGAAAACCATTTATTGGAGACACACAATGGCTCACTGGGAAACATTACAGTGCTTTTTATACAGAAAAGCCACATTCCCAAATATAGATTTCTGTGTGTTTATACTCCAGTCGAAAAAGCTGAAACACAATCTAGCGACGATTGTATTCAAGTCTATAGTAACTGTCTAAAGCGTAATGTGAGTGGTCGTCATCTGATTTTTAAAACATAATGCTTTTAAATTTACTAATAAACAAATAATACATTTACTGCCACATTCTGTTGTGGAGGTGAATTGTTCAGGGTATTTTTGTTTTTCAGCAAGCAGGGTCAATTGGTTCTGCTAAAAGTCTTTCAGATGGTCTACTAGCTACTGCATCAACAGGCTAGTGCTCTAATCAGTTCACTTGTCACCACTCCTGCTTCCCCGGCTCATCCCTTCGACCTAAATCAGTAATTTCTCCAAAAGCCTACGATAGCATCAACCAAAATGAAAACTCGAGGCTTGAGCCAAACAGTAATTTGATAACAAATCAGAAATATAAGTCACACTGGCTTGTCCACACCTCTACTCAGCCTTTGGGCAGAAGTTAGCGAAACACCAGTGCTTTTAAATTGACCCACAGCACCACCTGCTGTTGTGGAGGGCAAACTACTAAGGACATCTGTGAGAAAATCATCAACACAAAAGAAATGGAATGTACAAGAACACATTTTTGTCTCATTTTCATAGAGTTCTGTCAGGAAATAGGCCCCATAGAGGGCAAAAAAATCTTGTTTCAATACAGTAAAACCCACCTATCAGTTTTTTTGCAAGTACAATTGAAAGCAGGTCTGGTAAAGGAGGATAGTTGGGGCAACTAAAAGACACTGCCATCTCTCACCTCATTGGTGCTATCACTGTTGTTCCTGCTTCACCAGAAGCTAATTCTGAACCACTGAGGCTCAGTTTGTGGCTTTTTAAAACCTCTTTTAGTTGAAATAAATCTGAGAGCAACTCTATGAGAAAGCTAAGCCATGTTAACCCCACCCCTTGACAAGATTAAAAAGTAAAAAGCACTTAAAATGGGAGAAACCCTCCGCTTAATGCACTTCACTCAAAGCTTATAGGCACATAGTTGAACTTATCACACATATTTATAACTCTAAATAGGACGCAGTGTCAAGATCCTTTGTAAACAGCTCAAACAGTAGTCACACATGGGTTTTTTTTTTTTTTTCAAACCATATTAAGTCATTACACCCCAAGTTGACTTGGAAACTACTCTAAAACAAACAAAACATGTACAGTGTGGGGAAAAAAAGGCCTCTGGAAATGTAGGAGGACTCAACACAGAATATCTACAAGTCAGTCCCATTCCTCCTTACTCTAACTTAATGAGGAGCAGGAAACAAACTGATGTCACTACCTGATCTCTATGAGACACCCTATTTTTGTTCAACATTTATGTAAAAATAATACTTCCTGTCCCTGGTGTGTTGAAACAAAATGCATTTAATTAATGTTATCTTTGTTATTTCTAGTGATGAAATAGAAGAATCAAGGTCATTTTTATTAAATAAATACAGGTTTTAATTTTTTAAGATTGTCTAATGGGTTTTGCAACTGAAATAAAAAAAATAGCTAAATAGTATTTATTAATTAGAAGAACTCAGGCTTCAAATGTAAATGTTTACTCAAAGGCCTAAGTCTTCTTTGATTTCAAAAAACTTAAATTTCCTTGTACTTTTTATTCACATTGAACAGTCAAGCTGTGAGTACCTTGATAAAATGTACTTCTATTTGGCTGCTGCTTGCTAGCTATTGTTAGCTGATTTTAGTTATTAGCTGATTTAATATATGTATTTGATAAACAAAAAAGACTATTTTACATTTCATAACTACTGAAACCAAAGGTAACATTCCTACATTGATACTTTTTAAAATTTACAGATCAGGTAGTGGCATTGCTGTCTGGGTCAAAGTGCAGAATAGAATAGAATCTACTGTCAGAGGTAGGCAGCTGTAGTAAAAAGAGAATGAGAGGTGAAGCAGTGTCTTTCAGCATTGTAATAAACACTACAGGTGGGGGGGGGGTTTGGAAAAAGGGTGAAGGAGCAATCCAAACATACATTACAGTACGTTTAACGTGTGCTTTATGGTTTTTTCAGCAAGGCGCAGACTTAGCTGCTGCATTTGTGCACTGCAAGGTCAGGAGCTCGCACATCCAATACTCTTTCACTCATTCACACATTCATATTAACATTCATTACAGAGAACCTCCCCAGACACTTCGGTTCTGTTGGACGCCACACAATGCAACCAGTCCACAATATGTATTAAAATGACTCCCATCTGAAAACATTAGAAAAATCTAAAAAATCTAACCATCACATAAGGCAAAAAAAGGTTTCAAATTAGCTGCCCTAACTGATCCTCTAGGCCTAAAGGTGGATGCCTGAACTGGTTTCTCATACATTTGGCCATAGAAAATCATAACTGGATTGCAGAAATAAAGGCATGTGAAACGACTGAGCAGGTCAGTCCAATACTGGCACAAGTGTGAGACTGGCACAATTAAAGAAAAACTGAGAAGCACAAAGAATGCCCATAAAACAGATAAGAGCCCTCCTCCTATGGTTGCACTGAGCATATGCCAATAGAACCGAAGTGAGTCGATCACATCCCTCGTAAAGCAGGTTATTAAACCGGGAAACCCACCCCACAGTTACACACATTCATATACACACATACAGCTGCTGTAAGGTGGTCAAGTTTGGGTGGAGGAGGAGATGGGTCAAGGACAGGATGGGGGGGGTTTGTGGGAAAGAAGGAGAGGTGGGGTGGGGCAGAGATTTGTGTGCGACTATCGGAAAGGGGGCTCAGGCGTGTGAAGGGAGAGTTCGGGGCGGCGGAGGATGGCCTCCTTGCGCGTGGGCGGCGGCAACGGCGGCTCATACACCCTGGGTGCAGCCATGGCGGCTGCCACTGCCGCAGCGGTGGGGACCACTGGCCTGAGAGCGTCCAGCGTTGCCACAGGCTGACCTGGCATCGTGGGGACTGTGGGTACAGCTTGGACTCCCGGCATGCCAGGGAGGGCTGTCACTGTGCTGGGAGGTGGGTAGGCATACTGGAACTGAGGGTACTGCTGCAGCTGCTGGTAGTACTCAGCATAGTACCTGAGGACAGGGAGGACGGAGGGGAGTTAAGACACACAGATGTACAGCAGGGCATTTACAGAGGGAGAGATGAAGGAGTGAAATAGAAAAGACAAACAACGACAAAAGCACGTAACAGTTATTCAGCCAACATAAAGGTGTGCTCAGGACTGGTTGAGGATGAATGAGCACAAAGAAAAAGGATCATCTGAGAGACCTGGGCCACACTGCTTACATTACCTGTGCGTGTTGTGTTGTCACGCTGCCTGCATTCCTGCAGTACAACGGAGCTGCTAGTGCCTCACCCCAAAAATGAATGAATTTCATAAGTACAAAAATACACTGTGTACTGTGTGATGAACATTGGAAAACAGGATTTTAAAGGTTTAAATGTTAACTTGCATGCTTATCCCCATAGGAAATTAGGTCTCTGTATTTTACCCATCCAAATATACCAGCATTAACATTAGGGCAGTGAACTGCCATTGACTGTGGTAAGGAACCAACTCCAGATTTCCATAAGTACTGTGGTGAGGGGCACTGACAGGAGAATTAACCTATATGTTTTTAATGGTGGGGTAAACCAGAAAACCCAGAGAAACCCCACATGGCACAGTGAGAACAGTGTAAACTCAACACAGAAAGGCTCCGGTTTCACTGTGGAAATTCCCTTGTCAGCATATGAATTTATATGTAAAACCTGTGTTACAAACTATGATAATGTTAAACTCCAATTCAGTTTAGTGCATCATTTATCAATAAGACTATCAAACAACTTTTTTGTATGCATCTTTGAGTAAAACCGCATGCTGAGTGTGAAACAGTCTTCACAACACAAACGCTAGATCATGATGTTCACCGTTAAGCTCATATGAAAACACAGACACATGAATGAAAAGCAAGAGGTTGACTGTCACAGATGGGTGGGGTAACCAATGGCCAAAACCTTATATAGCTGACTCTAGGCAGATACAGCATTTTACGAGGTTGAAAACAATAGATTAGTAAAAGCCTAGAGGTGCTATAACAGGGGGTGGAAATTTTACACACTCTGAATATGTGAATGTTACAGAGCTGACGTACCTGGCCATGGGGTCCTCTGCAGCCTCCACTGCCTCTTCTGCAGCTCGGCCTGCAGGTGTGGGGAGAAGGGGTCGGCGGGGCTTGGCTCTCTGATATATAAACGGCTTCATCACTGGGTCTGGCAGCAGGGGCGCTGTCCTCCGTAAGGGACTGCGGTCTCTCTCAGATTTTACCACAGCTGCAGCTGCTGCGGCAGCGGCTACTGTCTGCTGCTCGGCCACGACCTGCTGACCCTGGGCAAAGTAATGAGCCTGCCTGGCTGCTTCAAAGATGGCTGTGGTCGGGTCTGCTGCTCCCATGGCGCTGATGTGAGCATAGGCTGGTGTGGCAGCTCCATAAATTGCTGGAGCTACAGTATAGGCTGGGTTAACTGCAGCTGCCGCAGTCTGCATTTCTATTCCAGGAGCTGCAGCCAGGTACATAGGGGGGTTGGCCACACTGGGTGTGTAAACTGGAGTTGTGTAGGCTGCAGCAGCAGCAGCAGCAGCTGCTGCCGCTGCTGGTGTAGCAGCCACCTGGCCATAGATGTTAGGGGTCATTGAGCTGTACACTTGTGTGGCGCCTGATGTCAGAGCTGCCTGGTTGGCAACAGTTCCATAAAGCTGACTAGCAACATTGGCACCATAGACCTGGCTTGCCAGGGCACCATACACAGCTGGATTCACTGGGTTTCCATCAGTACGTGTGCCTGTGGTGATGCCAGTTAGAGCTGCATATGTGGGATCAAATGTGGAAGTGTTGTAGACTGAATTGTGCACACTCTGTTGGACCTGCAGAGGCAGACCAGCAGCTGCAGCGGCAGCGGCAGCCAGGACCGCGGCCTGGCTCTGGTACTGTTCCAGGGAAGGTTTCCCTACAGGACATTCGCCAGCGTAGTGTCCCTGCTTCCCACAGTTCACACATGGAATTTTTCCTGTAGGAGCCTGCTTGCTGGGCTGAACTTTTGACAGTTCTACGGACAGAGGGCGGCCCTTAAAAGATGTGCCATGAAGAGCCTCGATGGCCTGGAGTGCATCTTCCTTGTTTTCCATGTGCACAAAGGCGTAGCCTGCAGAGGAGGAATGCCTGACTGTCATTGAACACAGAGACAACCATCTTACTTTTTACCTCTGGCATGAAGTACATGTTTCACAACAACATTCATCAGCACACAGTGGAAATGTCTCACTCAACATAAACAATGTGAATACATTATTAATTCATTAATTAATTATCCATTTAGATCTACTAGCTCAGAATAAATTGGTGTGGTTTGGTACTGGAACATAGAGGTTTATCAGTTTTTATTAAGTTGATCTCTGCACTAGAAGTCAACGGATCACATCCTATACAAAGCATTCTTATTAATAGAATTTTTCTTTAATCTAGTATATATTTCAAAATGTGGCCCTGGAAAAAAATAAAAAATAAATAAACATTTTGGTTGACTCTTTCCCCTTGCACTACTTTCACACAATCGAACCCAAATCCAAACTCTACAAACATGCAGTTTGTCCGTTTCAATTGGCAGACGAGTTAAGTACCTGGACTTTTGGGCACATGTTAAGTATTAGCCTTTGCTCACCTTTTACTTTGTCGCACTCTAGAACTTTCCCAAATGTCTGGAACAGCTGCTGGAGGTCCTCAGTTGTGCACATCCCACTCAGATTACCCACAAACACCTTGGTGGAGTGCAGTGGCCTGCCCCTTGACTCCTCCACCACCAAATTCCGTCCGCGAAACTCTCGTCCATTAAGTTCCCGGATGGCGCGATCAGCAGCGCCCTCGCCCTGCAGATGAACGAAGGCGAACTGTCGGAGCACACTGCAGCTCACCACCTGGCCATAGGGTTCAAAGATGGCCGACAGCTCCTCCTGGCTTGTGTCTAACGCCAGATTACCTACAAAGAGCTTCACTGTGTGGCTCTTGTCCATGGCGCTGTAGAAAAACGGAAGAGTGGTGACTGTTAGAGATAAGTCAGAGGATGAACTGTCATTTACTACAGCTGTGATGTCTGCAAACCACACCTTTGACTTTATGGTAGTCTGGGGAGGGGAGAAAGACAGTGCAACTGTCTGAAAACAGAGATGGGCCGCACACCAAAGTACAGCTCAACATCTGACCACTAAAGACTCCCTAGGAAGCCCACTGTGCAGTCCTACATTAGCAAATGTAATTAAGCACCAGAGTCTAAACTAGGACGGTTGTATTTTCTACATTTATGAAGTCACTCTGCAACATTAGCTAGTTGTGTGCGACCATTTCTCTGGCTTGAAACCAACAATACTGGGGTTTCTTTTAGGTGGTATAAACAGTAGGGCTGAGCAAAACCACGATATATGTTCCTAATTACCTCCGCCAAGGAGGTTATGTTTTTGCTGGCGTTGGTTTGTCTGTCTGTCTGTCCGTGTGCAAGATAACTCAAAAAGTTATGGACAGATTTGGATGAAAATTTCAGGAAATGTTGATGGGGGGGGCACTGATCTGCCTTGGCAGAGGTCTGCGCTCTCTGAGTGCTTTTCTAGTTTATCATGCAATCTAGTTTTCAAAGATTATTATGATGATTAACCTTTAACAGACCTGGAGAAAAATCCCATTGAGGTTCAGAACCTCTTTTATAAGGGAGTCCTGGCCAACATAGGCAACAGCAAACACAAAACACTGTTACAAGGTTACACTGTTAAAACACAAACACACACATTTAACAATAACTTGTTAGTAAAGCAATAACATTCACGATCAGATTGTGTATTTAAAAAAATGTATCTAATATTCAGCTAACAAGCTGTGTAGCGTTACTGTCACTCCGCAAGTGACCTTATTTCAGTGTCTTTATAGCATCTGTGATGTACTTAATTGTTCAGTTTTATTTATTTCACTTTGTAGTTTGTAAAACATGTAAATCTGTGATTGACTAGTTCAAGTCAACTCAAATTAACTTAAAAACTTTTTTCAATCATTACAAAATTCTGTCAGGACACATTAGATGACGGCTGATGCAATTATTAGAAAATCGACAGTGTACATAATGATATTCAGTAGGAAACATGGAGACTTGACCATGGACAGACTGTATTTTAAAGATGTAAGGGACTATTCTTGTTTGGTACAGAAACCAGGAGAAAAAAAGAAAATCATGTCATTCCTCATTTTTATATTTTTTTCAGTGAAAATGAAATGAAAACAAATTGCCCTTTTCTTCAGCACTGACACACAGCTGCTCTACACTGTGAAACAGACAGTACAAGGGTGATGAACGTGGTCTATGTGTATGAATAAATGCCGTGATCAGATCGTTTAAATGTCACAAATCTGACCACAGATTTGCCTTTGAGATGACCACTCCATCTCAGATAAAATGGATAAGACAGAAACCACAGAAACCCAAGAACTGTTTAACCCTCAGGAACCCCAGTTTGACAGAGATCTCATAAAAGCTGTGAATGAGATTCAGCTGTCAAGTACATAGTCGTAGACTAAAGACAACCTGGGGAGACCATCAAACAAGAGTACCGACTGTTTCAGCAGCAAATTAGTACCATAAAATGGCAACAAAATATGATTTACAAATGTTACAAATGACCTGACATTATAAGCAGTCTGTCAAAGTCAGCTCTACCATATAATGCCATACATATAGTATACTATTATATATGGCATATTATGCACTCGCTCTCAAATGTAGTCTTGTCCAATCTCAGTAACAGAATGTTAGCCACATTGTATTTTGGACTAGTTTTTAAACAACTACTACAAAATACAATATTATTTCACTGACGGCAGCAGCCAGTGTTTGTCTTTGTGTTCTCCTAAAGGCTGTTTCATATATATGTAAGACTGATCATTCAAAGTGGTCTGAAAGACTTCAAAACATTTCAGTTATTTTTATATGCTGTCTAATCAAACACAAATGTTTCAGAGATTTGTAATTTATTCTACAAGTGTTCTGACAATGATGAAAAGTTAAGAACCTTCTGGGGGGTTTTTTTTCTTTCTTTTATCTCCACTCAGGAGCAAAAAATCTGCTTTTACATTAATAAAAAAAAAATCTGATATTTATTGTGAAAACTATTCATATTGGAGTGTATATTTATATCATGACATCATTTTTGGCTTTATTGCTGCCTAGAATAAGTAACAGAGAGAAAAAATAGTATGAGTTGCCAAACTGTTTTAAACAACAGTATCCATGAGGCTTACATGATCAGAAGTCTTGGCAATCAAAAGATCATGGGACAGTCTTTTCAGGTGAAACTATGACCCATGATCTATCAGAGTGGTCTCAAGTCTTATAAAACGTAGGTGGGTTTTCCCTTTTCTGCAGTTTTTAAAAGCTTAAGTACTGTGTGATTGATTTTTGTTGATACCTAACTACAAACGCAGCATTTTTGCCTCATTTGGGACAAACTATCATAATATTTACAGCATCTAGCTTAAAACCACCACACACTAGTCCACATTTGCCTGTACAGGTGCAGTGTTTCCATTATTTAACCAGGCTGTGGCAGTGTAATTTGTCCCACTGGAGTTCTATGAGACAAAAATATTTCTACACTCCAAGATGCCTCTCAAGCATCTGTATAATTCAGAGTTACTGCAGGTCAGAGTTCAGAAGATGGCCCCAAAACTCTTTGACTTAAGGTCATTATTTCAACAGCAGCAAAACAACAGACTGAAATAAACTCATTGTCATAGTGACATTAATGCTATAAACCCTGAAGATAATGAATCACCCTCTGTAAAATACACGTAAAGCAATAACACTTTTTAGTGGTACAATCCGTTGGAAAATGAGACGCTATAAAAAACTAATCAATCATAATATATAATCATAAGATTGCCCAGCACTTACATAATAGCTAGATCACAATTATGTGAAATAATTGTGACAATTGGGCCCTGTATAACATTGAGTGAAACTAACAGAAATAATATACATTATCATTATTTCAACAATTTATTTCTGCATCAGTGAAACACTTGGTGTTTGTTATGTCTGCAGATTAGTTTCCAAGACTTACTAGTTTCTTCTTCTGAACTCAAAGTTACAACTTTACGAACTTCCGAATATGGACTGCAGTTTCATGGGTGTGTTTTCATTATTAATCACTCAAATCTTTTGAAAGTAACCCATAAAAGACCCAAACAGCCACCAGCGACCAAAACCATCTACTGATGTAAATGTTTAATACCTGGTGATCCACTAATCCTACCAATACATGTAAATAATTGGTGTAAAATGCAGTTTGTCATCTTTTCATGGTCATCAGATATGACCCATTTGGACATTCAGAGGCTCTGTAGTGAACATGGAAACACTTATCTTCTACAACATTAATTCACCAGTAAAACACATGGAGTTGGATCAATGACAGTGGATGGACACACCGGGTTTATGTTCAATTAATGAGTTCCAAGTCACTTTCTCTTCAGTTTTCTCTGTCTCTGATAAACCCTCAACTTTAATCTGAGCTTTTATGAACATCTACATGACCAGTACATTATATATAGGAATATACCACATTTTCACCCCCCCTAAATAAAAGGGATAATACCATAATACATGATTATAAATCACTTAGGCCTAAGTAAGGTTAAATATGGGAAAAATTCATTTGGGAATTGACGCATGAGTAGCACTGCATCTTTATGGGTTAAGTTTTGTATTGAATTTAGTAGCTGCATTAATTTAGAAGAAAGGTCTTGTAATTAAACTTTCAAACATTCCTTGTGTGTGTGTGTGTGTGTGTGTCTAAGTGCTGCAGGTCGGCCAACACCTTGTCTCCTCCTGAACAACCTTTATGGCTGGCTATGAATCAAAGGGCAAAGACGAACATGACACCAGAAAATGACACGTCTATTTTTTGGTTTGGGCTCCAGACAGCTGCCAGTGACTTAAGAAGTGACCCCCCCCCCCCCTCCACCACACATACACACACACACACACACACACACACACACACACACACACACACACACACTCAGTCCCACTGGTCCTGCATGTACAGTCATGTCGGTCCGTACGGAGGTTTACAACACCGGGTTCATCTGGGGTATAACCACAGGAAAGAGGCTTTATGGTGACGCAGCACGAAGCTGAGTCAACACATTTTCTCTCCTCGAGCCATTTGAAGCGGAAAACACCGTTAAAAACAAGCTAACTTAGCCGGACATGTCGGAGTTAGCTAACGCTTTGTCCGCGTTTCTTGTAAAAATGTGAACGGTGAGGCGGAAAGCTAGTTCATTTCACCCCAAAACAAAACAAACCCCCGAGGCGAAAACTGACGAAAACTGCCTGAATTTAAACACACACTTAGAACAGCTTTGTTAGCCGTGGTAAAGACTCTACGTGCTTTTTCAGTGTCAGTGGAACCGGCTGTGGATTCGGTGTAAAAAGCAAACAATCCCATTTTCCCGCAGAGGAATGAAACCAGCGGAAAACCGTTTGACACAACGCGGGCCGGGCTTCTCTTTGTGGTTAAAACGTACCCGTCGAAACACCGTCTGTCTAACTAACGAGATAAACTGGCATTAAAGCCCTCCCGTGCAGATTAAACGAGATTAAGCCATCAGAAAAAAAGTGTTAAATGAAGAGAATCTACCATCTTACCTAGGCGGTGCTGGCTTTCAAAATGGTAGCGCGTGCTTCCGTTTGAATGTCGGGCATTCTGCGCGAGAGGCTGCGGAGAGGGAGGGGGAGGGGCCTGCTGCTGCTGCTGCTGCTGGTGCTGCTGCTGCTGCGGACGGAGGATGCTGAATCCACACAAAAACACACAAAACACACAAAAACACACAAAACACACAAAAACACACACAAAAACACACAAACACACAAAACACACAAAAACACACAAAAACACTAACTATGGGAAGTTCCACTCCCAAATGGCTCCTAATTTAGTATCATTTGCAGCCTCATATTTTTGCCTAAAGTGGCAAATATGAACTGATTTTGATTTTTGATTTATTCATTTATTTCGAACATGCAAAGAAACAAAATAAAACAAAATAAATAAAATAAAACATTTAAATGGATAGAATCTATCTTCAAGCACATACAAGTCTGAATTTTGCATGGTCGAAAAGGAGTATGAATGAATGAATGAGTGAATTAAATCATTATTTCGAACTTGTAGACAGTGAAATCAAAACAAAAATCAACAAACAAAATATAAGTACTGGTACATAAATGATTGATAGGCAAACAAACAACAAAATAAATTAATTAATTAATAAGAGTAAACAAAAAATATAATAATAATAATAATAATTATAATAATAATTATAATAAAACAAATGAAATGAAATTATACATGCTTGAAAAGGAGTAGGAAGAAGTAAAAACTTATGTACTCCTACCCCCAATTTCTATTCCTTCTGATCATTATATAGCAATTACTATTTTTGAATGAATAATAATAATAATATAAAAAATAATAATAATGTAATAACAATATCACACATCCTTTTACCTATGTACACTAATATGATAATACCCATTTACAACTTTTCCTACCAGATATTAATACCAGATATTAATAAAAACTAAAAAGAACAAAAACAAAACAAAAACAAAACAAAACCCCCCAAACAAAAACACATATACATCCATAATATAAATGCATATAATATTCTATATTGTCCCATATAGTAATAATATATTCATATATTCATATATCCATATTTAAACAAGATATTATCAGTGCATATGTGTCAAAGCCCCACTATGTAGGAAGTAGGAAGTAGTATAAACTTGTTTAATCCTACCCCTCATTGCTTTTACACCTTTATCACTAACTTGATACAGGAATCAACCAATAGTATTTTCTTAATTTTGGCATCGAACCACAACAAATACATAATGCAGTGACTGAATAACACACAACAATATGTTCATGGCAGTAGTCATACAAACAGACTCAACAGTTAACCATTTTCTTCAGTAATTACAGCAAATTTATCAGTGCAACATCATCCATAAACAAACAGGCCTCAGTGTCATTATTAAATACTGTACCTCTCAAGAATCATTTTTTGTATATCTTTTTTTAATCTGAATTATGTTTGACATTTGTTTTATCTCCACACACAATTTGTTCCACAATTTTACTCCACAGATGGTGATACAGAAACTTTTTAACTTAGTACGTACTTTATGAAGCTTTAAATTTGAAGAAGAGTTTGTGTTGAAAAACCCTTTTGCCTTCAGTGTTTTAAAGAGAAGCCTCATAATTGCCTCATTTTGTGCATAGATAGACAGACAGACAGACAGACAGACAGACAGACAGATAGATAGATAGATAGATAGATAGATAGATAGATAGATAGATAGATAGATACTTTATGAATCCTTAAGGAAATTCAAGGTTGTTTTTTTTTTTTGTGTGTGTGTGTGTGTTCTGTCACAAAAATATTCTTACTTTTGTTTAATATTTTAATCAAACTTTTAATTGCACAAAAAAAGAGCAAAACACTGCAAACCAATCGATGTTTAAACCCGGTCTTAAACCATATTTCCATTATATGCACTGTACTGTTCTTTATGCACCTCCATCCTATTGGAAAGTTACATTTTACTTGCACATTACAGTTTATTATTGCACCTTACTGTTTAAATTATCCAGATTTTTCATGTTTAACATGAAGTTAGAAAAATTAGATGCACCCTAAATAACTCTGTCAGCAGATTTAACAAAATATGGGAGTCTCTTTTACACTGCGTGACTATGTTACCTGGCCTGGAACTGTAAATACAGTTTAGTTGTTTATATTGTTATTGACCATTTTATTGATTTATCTTCTTTCCTTAAACGTACCAGAATACACTGTCATGTTACGTGTGTTTTGTTTGTATTGCCTTTTTTTTTTTTCTCCATGGGTTTTGTTTGTTTATTATGTCTGGTGTCAACCTCTGTATTATGAACGCATTACTTAAAATTATAAATGTTATATTTGTTAATTGAAAAGTTCTATAAATGTTGAAAAGTTCTACAAAGTTAAACAAAAAAATCCAGATTTCTTATCCAGTACTGTTTGCATTTACTTCTAATTTATTATGTATAGTGTGTTTGCTCTTGTGTTATATTTTTTATTCTTGAATTCTATTTTTTTTAAATGTCAAATGCTGTTGCTGCACTGTATTTTTTTCCAGTTTCCTGCAAAATAACTGTTTTGGACATAAGAGGTTTCCGCCTGACAGCAACGATATATACCGGTATGTATATTCATGAATCATGTTTTTACAAGTATAAAAATGTCATCCAAAGGCAGAAAAAAAAGAGGATTTTTGCCAATTCATCCTACTGGCGTTAGGGTTAGTCCTGCTAAATGAAACAAACCCTTTGCAGTTTCTTAATATTGTTTTCTTTTTATGCCAGAGAATCACATTGCTTTTGACAGGAATTGGCTCCAGACCCTTTAATCATGTTTTGTCAAAGGAGCTGATCTGAGAGTAGAAGGATGCGCTGTGTTTCCCAACATCAGGGTTTTACTGGTGTATTTTTAGCCACTAATGTTTTTGTAGCTTGCATAATAAATTGGACATTTAATCAAGACCTAAAAGGGCATTTATCCAAGACACAGATTAAAACACTTAAGGAAGGATTGTTCTTGGCTCAATTCAGTTCAGTTTTGATGGTGATGAAATATTTGTCAGTGACATCGGATTATAGTAATATTTAACAGAGTCAGTGGTAATCATAGGTAATAGACAGTAATATAAAAATAATGACCAAATTATCACAGGCAATCTTTATAAGGTAGTCGGCTATTTTAATCTGCTTCAGTGTTTTTAAAAGTCCTCAAAAAGGACACTCAGTGCAGCTCCAAGCTTTACAGTTAACCCTTTAACCCCTGAGACGTTATTCCAGGTAAACATTCTGCTGTGAATATGTGCTTGTGTTCCTTTTCTTCAGTGGTTTTGCTTTACTGTGTTTTAGGGTCAAAACAGGGCAAGAGGAATTGAAGTTTTACAGTTTTTTTTTTTTTTTTTTTACTACATAAGGCACTCAGAATGTATATCAGTCAGAGACTCAGGATGTTGAACATGAACTGTGAACTGGAACACACTGAACAACAAGGATTTGAATTGTGGTCCAGTAGTTTTTGTTTTGGGGCTTTTTTTCTAAATCAGTCAAGCCGCTTTTTGGCACCTGGTTGAACTACAAAAAGTGGTCACATGGTCAAAACTAGTAAAAAGAGTAAAAAAAAATCAAATAAAGGGAAATCACCACAACACTGCAAATAGTAAAAACAAAAAACCACAATGAAAACACTGTTTAAAAAAAAAAAAAAAGCCCCAACTGTCTAGTTTTACAGTGGAAATTTACCCCCCATTCCACAGGCAGCAGGGGGTGCACGGAGCATGCTCAGATGTCTATGGAAAGAACAAGGTCTATTCCAGGGGTGTCAAACATGCGGCCCGTGGGCCAAAATCAACCCACCAAAGGGATGAATTTGCAAAATGCAAAAATTTCACTGAAGATATGAACAACCAATTATGTTGAACTCTTTGTAGTTCAGGGGCCACATACTGACCAATGTGAGCTCAAGTAAAATAATAGTAACATAACCTATGACTCCAAATATCCTTCTTGGTTTAATGTGAAAAGCAAAAATATTACATTATACCTATAAATATTATGCCAAATATTTCTGTTTGTTTTATTGAGAAAAAAAAAAAAAGAAAACATTAAATCACGAAAATATTTACTTTTACAAACTACCCAAACAAAAAAAGATGAGAATAACCTGAAAAAACTAAAATTTCTTAAGAAAATTAAGTGCAATTTTGCCAATATTCTGCCTTTTACTAAATGTTTTGTGCCTTTGTAGATGTATAAATGATACAATGAGGCATAACATTGTTAAAATTGCACTTATTTTTCTAAAAAAAAAAAAAAAAAAAAAAAAGTGTTTTTTCAGGTTATTCTTGTCTTTTTGGTTTGGGTAGTTTGTAAAAGTACATATTTTCATAATTTATTGTTATTTTTCTGCACTAAAACAAAGAGAAAAGTTTGGAGTTGTCACTATTTATAGGTTATTATGCTATTATTTTACTGGTCCGGCCCACTTGAGATCAAAGTGGACGAATGTGGCCCCTGAACGAATATGAGTTTGACACCCCTGGTCTATTCTATCAGAACGTTTTGAAATCTTTCCTATTGAGCAAAAGGTTTGATATTTATGAATATTCAAAATAAATCATACATTCAGAACGTTCACCACAGACACGTCAGGGGTTAAAGGGTTCATTAATCAACACAATCACAGAAGTGCTGTCTTTGGTCATTAGTCCAGCTGTCTGGTAACACATCCATGTCTCTATCTGAGCGCTGTTCCTTGGTCAACAAACATCCTCTTCTTCTTTTCTTATCCTGTGCAGTCCGTTGGCGGGACCCTCACAGATGTGGTTCTGTTCAGAGGTGTGCTGCCGGGGTGCCGTCAGCGTTGGCTTTGCTTCGGCCTTTCCCGGCGATGGGCCTGTCTCTCTCCTCCCACAGTGTGACCCCATCACAGGCACAGATCTGCTTGGGGTTTTGGAAAAGACCTGCTGACCGAGCGATGATCCCACAGGCCAGTCTGAAAAGAAAACAAGCAAAAAAAAAAAAAAAAAAGGATAGAACAGGTAGTAAAAATGACATAAATCCCTTTTCAGTTGCCTACTTGAAAGGAAACTAGTGTATAAACCACCAAAAAGAATTATGTTTTTATTATCTTAGAATGAATTGTTTATATTTGTAAAGGGAGAAGGAAATAATGTCCTACCATGTGTCTACAGCAGGGAGTCAAACAGACGGCAGAATTCTTGGGGGCGGGGCTGTGTGCTGATTGGTGGAACATAATTACATGTTCACCATACGCCATAAAGACCCTGTGCTACTTTTGTGGCTGTTCCCAAATTAATTTTTCTCTGTATTTAACCTTTATTAAGTGATTTATCACCATTTATTGTAATATTACATTCTATATTTTGTGTTTTCAGTGAAAATCATTTATTTTCCTACAATTAATTTACTGAACATTTATAAAAGCTCAGATTAAAGTTGAGGGTTTTTATATTAGAAACAGAGAAAACTGAAGAAAAAGTGACTATCAGTGTGTTCATTCACTGTCATTGATCCAACTCCATGGGTTTTACTGGTGAATCAATGTTGTAGACGATAACAGTGTTTCCACGGTAACTACGGAGCCTCTGAACATCCAAAGGGGTCATATCTGATGACCATGAAAAGATGACAAACTGCATTTTACACCAAATATTTACATGTATTGATAGGATTAGTGGATCAACAGGTATTAAACAGTTTACATTAGTCGATGCTTTTGGATGTTTGGGTCTTTATGGTTTAAATACATTTTCAGAAGCTTTGAGGTACGGTGGAAATGCAAAGCAAGCAAATTACCAGGAACACTTTTACCCAGGTATGCAAGTTCCTCATTATAAAAGTTCCTGGAATCTGGTGGAAAAGGGGCTTAGGATGTCCAGAACCCAGCTCTCTCATGTGGACTGAACATCACAAAAATGTACTACAGGTAAACATCTTAGTCAGAGTTTATGAGATAAAGGTGCCAAATAACTTTTATGTTGCTGTGATACACAGGACACCTATTTTTCTTTCTGTTATGAACTGGTACTGTTATGAAAAGCATTAATATCAGACCTTATCGATTTTCCAGTCTTAAATGATTTGCTCCCAGGGCCTTTTCAGTATTGGGGTCCTGTTTAGTCCCTGTACTTCATACACTGCGGCTAACCCACCTTTCTCCAGAGTTTCCAGTCTGCTTGGACAGAGGGTGACTGCTTCGACCCAGATCGTCCTCCCCTGCATCCACTACCAGTGATCTGCCAATCACATCCCACACCTGCAGCAAGTGACACATTTCAGGCATTTTCTTGAGCTGTCTTTTAAGCTTTAGACACTTTTGCATGACATGTTTGGATCCAGAGCCTTAGATAAAGGTCCAATTTGTAAGATGAACACTCAAAAGTCAACTCCCTCTATCGATAGAGAAGCAGAGTATTTCAACAGAAGGCTGTGTTGATGGTATCCACTGTCACCCTGACAATACTCCAAGGGCTACTCAATATCAGTTGAAATGTACTACATGCCTTACTGTCAGACAGACCTTTCAGATAGGGACTGAAGCCCTGGAGCACTGTTCAAAACCACCAGACCCCTTCAACAGAAATAAGGCCAATGTCCTTGTATCTCACCAGCATGTTCAATCAAGAATCAATAACAAGTTGAATTTGTGAGGTTGTCAGGTTCTGTTCTATGTTAGAGTCCTGTGGTCTGGATGCAAGAGATCAATCTCCCAATAGAAGTGTGTGGTACTTTCACTGGAGGAGAACTCAACTAATTAAATGAAAGTCCATATATGACTTCTATCAGTGATAAATAGTAACTATATTGATATTTGTAATTATTTACATGCAATACCCATCAAAATATGGACCATTATAAGTAAAAGCACATGTTTAACACTCCAAAAATTCATCAAAAATTTAAAAAATGTAAATATCTGAAAACTGTAAATAAACTTTGCAGACATTGTCTCAAGGAAACTACGTCTAAAATGTGAAAAATAAATAAATAAATAAAATAAAATAAAATAAAATTTGAAATTATTCTGACCAGTAGTTTTGTCAGTGAAGATGTTTGAAGAAATTATTAATGAAGACGACAATGAAGACAATACTGGGCACAGCACCTTCACAATAATAAAAATAGGACCATGTAGTCCAACAGCATATTTAAGACATTAATTGGCATTTGTTTGATCTTTCAAGGTCATTCAAGGTCAAAGGTCATGGCACCAAATAAAAGCCCCTATGTGACTTCCTATCTATTGCCAATAGTAATTATATCAATATCTTCACCTATTTTCAAGTTATAGCAGTTCGAAATTTGTCCCATTAAAAACCAATGGGAATTTTTAAAATTCAAAAAATTCATAAAAAAATCAAAAACCAATATTTCTCAATTCTTTGAATAAGTTTGGTAGACACTACCCCAAAGATGTTCCACAATAAATATCAAGTCATTCTGACTGACAGTTAAGGAGAAGAAGATTCTTGAAAAATTTTTTAAAGGCAGACGATGGACGGACACCAGCTGATACTAATAATCCATCAGACCCTTCAGGCCGTTGGACTAAAACAGTCCTTTTATCTCACCCAAGACAGAAGCTGTTACACTACTGTCTTGACCTGTTAGCTCAGAGCCAAAAGAGTAACATCTCTAGAATGGTGCCGATTTTTACAATATTTCAAACGCATCTGGATATCGATTCCTGAGGAAGAATACCTGTGTGAATTTGCGAGTGTACTTTTAAGCATAATATACAGAGAATACATAAGTAACAACCGTGACCAAACATCTGTATATGTATATACTATGTGTGTTTTACCTTAAGTTGATTGTCCTCTAGTCTAAATGAGGCTCTACCATCTGGACCGGCATGGACATTTCCAAGATCACCAACATGCTGTACAACAATGCATGGGAGAATTACCACAACACAACATGACACACACTGACACAATGACATAGTAGTGTGAGAATTAACATGTACAAAACACAGAGACAGACAGAAACTGTGACACCTGTTTAATTTAATTGTGCTCCATCAGGACTAATACTGGCACTAGAGAGGGATATCACAACATATCTCAGGAAGATTTTTAATGTGACTTGATTATGTACTTTGTTTTGGCACTGGTGAGCAACAGAAAGAGCACAGACTCTTCAAATGTGTTAAACTGAACATATATGCAGTACTTGGTGAGGTAGTAAAGTGCACTGTACCCGTTCTGAGTCCCCTGGTCCACCATGTTGTCTATTGAAAGGGTTATAATGCTCTCCACAACTGTTAAAAAACAAAGACAATATGAAAAACTCTAAATAAAAAGACATAAAATTGTTAGATATTGTTCCTGGTAAAGTGCTAAACTCTTTCTACTGTGTTGCAGAATGGCAGGATTGTATTTTTTGCACAATACTATAAACTCTCTTAATTAAAACATATGTATTATTTGTGTAATGCAGCAAGTTATTTACATTTTAGTTAAAAGTATTCACTTCTGTAAATAATAATATATACTATTTATTCCCTCAGTGTGTTCAGTTATCTAAAATACTTTACTTTGATAGTTCGGGTATTGAGACACATGTAAAAAATGAAGCTAACAATGAGATAAAAAACCATAAAATATTCACGTTATCATCTGTATCTGTGGAAGATGAGAAGGAAAACTAATTTATTTACAAGTTTTTCAAACTCTCTTACACACACAGAGTAGTGTCATAAAACTCAGTTCCTTAACTTTCTTCAAGGATCATATTAAGCTCATCTCAAAAGTTAAACATCCTCAACAATAAGTTCAAAAGAATATTGCATCAGGTTTTAAAGTTTTTGTGCAACAAAAGTACATTCACAGTAAAAAACATAACATGAGGTTTAAAAAATGTGTGATTTTTTTTTTTTTCATTTTAAACTATACATGCACGTTGTGTAATGTAATCTAAAGTTATCCCATAAAGACCCAGTGCTACTTTTGTGGCAGCTCCCAAATGAATTTTTCTCTCAATTTTCAATCTCAACCATTTCTTTAATAATATGTATTAATAATGTCTGTATTTTGCATTTTTCACTGTAAATCATGTATTTGTCCCTATATTTAACTCACAGATCATGTAGATATTAATTAAAACCCAGAGTAAATTCAAAGGTCATTATTTTACAAAGAGAAATCTGAAGAAAAAGTGACTTTTTCAGCAAAGATATCAATGACTGAATGCAAAAACAAGCATCTTCATCCACTGTCATTGATCCAACTCCATGGGTTTTACTGGTGAAACAATGTTGTCGAAGATGACAGTGTTTCCACAGTAACTACAGAGCCTCTGAACATCCAAATGGGTCATACCTGATGACCATGAAAAGATGACAAACTGTATTTTACATTAATTATTTACATGTACTACACATATTTTTATTATGTATATAATATAATATGTATAATATGTATTTTTGTTGTTATCATTATATTTATTCAAACAAATGTACCTTTAGTTGTACCAGGCATTAAAATGAACATGAAACTGAAGAAAACAAGGGTGGTCTAATAATTTTTTCCACGACTGCACATCAGTAGATGGTTTTGGTTGACGGTGGATGTTTGGGTCTTTATGTGTTAAACTATGATTTCATCAGGTTCAGCCAGACCTCCTGGTGGTCCTACCTGAGACAGTCCAGCGTCAGGTCCCCCAGAGTGTGGACATGGAGGCCATGGGGTCCAGGCTCCAACCCATCAATGGTCCCGTCAATCAAGCAGCGGTCCTCAGACAGCTGGAGGAATCGCACCACTCCCTGGATGGACCCAACACCGGCCAGCATGGCCACAGCTGCACCCAGATCTGTGAGGAAAACACACTTCAATGAGCACTTACATCTGTCCAAACTGGTCTGAGGTTGGACACAGACTGATTATTTTTGCCATATTGACAAAAAAATGCGAAACAAAGACACTTTAAGATTACTTGCACATACAAAATTTAATCTGTGGGAAAGTGAAGGCTGAACAGAAAAATACAAAAGCTGTAAAGCCAGAGAGATAATTACATAGAACATCCTTTTCAGATATGCTGAGCAGAGAAATCTATGAATCTTAAATCCTGTCAAAACATAACAAACAGTGTGGTTTGCACAAATAAAACAAGATTAACCCTTTAACCCCTGAGGCATCTGTGCCTCAGGTTCTGTATGTATGATTTATTTTTAAGATTCATAAAAATTCATCCATTTGCTCAATAAGAAAAATTTAAAAACGTGCTGAGAGAATAGCTAATGTGGTGGGCAATGTGGTCAAGGATTTATCTGCAATTTACCTGCTCCAGATATCATGTCACATACTTTATGAGTATGTCCTTGACCACCTCAGAGTGCAGCCTGAGTGAAAGGATCCAATGCAGCCTAAACATGTTCAAACACCAGTTCTATTTACCACCATCTACTTGTAGTTGATTCACCAAAGGCATCCTTTATGAATATGTGTGAGCAGGATTAGAATGGTCCCTCATCTTCATCTCAAAATCAAATACTAACTGTTTTAATGATCTGACACTTATTACACTATTTAGAGCAAAGTCAACAGTTCCTTGTGTCCATGCAGAAGCTGTCAGATATAGTGTTGATAACCGAATATATGTATGTTTTCAATACATAAATTCTCATTAATACTTTTCCAGCAGGTGTTAGACCTTGTTCAGATCCTCCAATCCCCTTCAGCACAGCTCTGCGTCCGGTACTTTCTATTAGTGCCTGGACCTCTGCACTGGTCAGAGCAGACTCCACCAGAACCTCCTCCTTACTCACATCGATACTGACGGACTTCACTCCTGAAAACACATGAACACCAACAGACATTATCCACACATCAATACAACAGCATTCAAAGAATACTATAATGAGTGACTTGGTTCTAATTGGTTTGTTTGGATCTGATTCTTTTTTACCATGAATTTCACTCCAGTTTAGAATACATGCCTTTCAATGTTATTTGTAACATATTCTGTTAAACTACTGAAAGTGACTGTATTTTAAACACTTTGGGTCATTTGTAAATTTTCTTGCATTAAAACTTAATGGACAAGTGGTGTCAGGCACAACAAACCCCACCCCTCGCATGTATTGTAGCTTATTTTGGCATCGATCCAGCTGATGTCATCATGTCTATACGTGTGCTGATGTCAGCAAATCAATTGCCTCTATATACAGTATATGTGCCAAGTTTGAAGTAAATTGAAACAAGATTTATGTTTTTATAGACGTGAAATTTCTTCCATTAAAAGTAAATGGGAGAAAAAGAAGACTTAAAAAATTCACTAAAAAATTTAACTTTGACCTACTTTTCTAAAATGTAATCACATCTATTCTTGGTCACTGGCATTCTATAAACCAAATTGGTATGAATTCAGCCAATAGTTTTGCTGCTACAGACATTTGAAATTTCACCCATTATAAGTAAATGGGGAATAATGATTTTAAAAATTCATAAAAAAATCTTAACTTTGACCTATTGTTCCCAAAATATAACCAAATCTATTTTGGGTCACTGGCAATCTATAAACCCAATTTGGTATGAATTCAAACAATAGCTGTGCTGCTAGAGAGTAAACAAACAAACAAACCGAACCAAAAACAATACCCCTTGCCTCCCCTTTGGGGGGGCGGAGTAAAAATTCTGGTGTCATGTTTAGAATTGTTAAGGTAAGGCAGGTAAGATCCTTCTACTTGATAATTACTGCAGTGATTAATATGATTCAGCTGGAAACAAGTTATTTACACATTCATTGGTGTCATCTTTTGGATACATAGTGTTGCTGATCCCTGACTTGACTGACTGGATCAACCCCAGATCATAACACTGTCTTCACAGACATCATTCATTCATTCATCATCTGAACCCGTTTTATCCTCACTAGGGTCGTGGGGGTCGCTGGAGTCTATCCCAGCCACTTACAGGCGAAGGACAAGTCACCAGTTCCCACAGACATCAGTCAAAATTCAAAGTGCAATGTGTCAAACATGAATTAGTATACAAATACAAGATAGGTCACTGGAAGACAATGACAAATAGATACATTAAATAATCAGCAATAAATAAACAATGAATACCAATGCAGGCAAAAAGACCCAGTTAGTTCTGCTAACATTAATCAAATGACAGAATAAATGTCATATAATAATCAGTGATGTCATTAACTAAACATGGAGAATCAGCGTTCAGGTTCTATGCTCCATATATCTGGAACAAACTACCAGAAAATATCAGGTCTGCTGAGAGTCTGAGTTCTTCTAAGTCCAGGTTAAAGACTCACCTGTTCACTGCTGCCTTTGACTAAAAGGCTTTTTACTTTTTAAATTTTATATTCTCCTTTGAAACTCTGCACTGCAACTCTTACTTTAATATGTGAGTGTTTTTATATGTTTAGGTTTCATGAGTTGTTTTCTTACTTGCTATTTTTAATCACCTTTTCCATGTTTCTTTTATAATGTTTTAATGTGTTTCTTTTTCCCTTGTCGTTGTATTTCAATGTCCGGTGTGAAGCACCTTGAATTGCCTTGTAGCTGAAATGTGCTATACAAATAAACTTGCTTTGCCTTAACCAGATTATTAACGGGGCAATTCCTCCTAAGTGACAGCGTGGACAGCAATTTCAAGGACATGTGTAGACTGATGACTACTATTATGAAAATAAAATATAAATGATCAAAATGACTTGTTCAATTGAAAAACATATTGAGTATGATGACATCTAAAAAGTGTTTTAATTTCTTTTTTCATTCAAACAATTTAACTCACTAAAGTTCAAAGGGCAGTGTGAGGGACATGCACAAATCATGAACCTCAAAGAGAAGTATATAAAATAATAAAATCACATTTCAAGCGGTTTAAAATAGTATTGATATATGTATAAATGTTTGCCCATTCATAATAAAACACCAGAATTTCATTATTTATATCTATATTGTGCTAGGGGACACCAAAGGCACATTAGAATGGTACTGACCCATTAATGCACATTAAACTAAACGTTGAACTGGGATGAGTGAAGAATTCCAGTCACCAAACACTGCCATTCTCTGCTCTTTTCCTGTATAAAGTGCTCCACTTTAGAGCAGATGCACATGTCAGTAACAGCCCATTGTTATCTCTGCGTAAACATGGGGTTATCACAGGACAGAAGCCCTGTGTGTGTTCGAACTGGACTTACCTGGTTTTCCCTCTAAGGCAGCTCTGACTTTATCTGCACAGCTTTCACATGTCATCTGCACCGCAAACTCCAGCTGGAAAGAACAACTAGACATGAAACACCTGCAGCTAGTAGTGAGAACAATACCGTTATGTCCAACACGTAACACCAATAACAACAACAACAACAACACCTCAGTATCTATCACTACCACTAGAAGGCTGTCAGGTAACTAGCATACTGTGATGTTACAAAGTTAGCTTCATAATGCTATTCTGTCATGACACTGACTCTAGGATATGATAAAAAAAGAAGTGAAACCTTAGCAGCTCTTTGCGAGTCCATTTCATGTAGGGACGTCATCGCTTGCGTGACGAAAAGTGAATTAAATAAGCAACTTCCCACTTTTCTACAAGCGGAAGCGAAACGACTGTACGTCCCAACGGCCGCCGCCATGTTTGTGAGGTCGCGGCGGCTTTCCGGCACATTACCGCCACGCGCCGTCCACGAGCCGCCACTGCAATGGATGCGCGCGGAGGGAGACGCTCCAAGGAGACAGGAGCGTCATTTAAGTCATATGAACACAAACACACAGGGGGAAATTTACGGCAGTTCCCAAATGATTTTTTTTCCTTCAGATTTAACCTTTCTTAAATGATTTATCACCATTTATTACAATATTATCTTCTGTGTTTTCTATTATTTTCCAGGGAAAATCCTATATTTTCCTGTATTTAATTCACTGATCATGTTCATTCATTAAAGCACCAGAGTGAAGTTGTGGGTCATTTTATCAAAAACAAACAACAAACAAAAAACTGCAGAAAAAGTGCCTTTTTCAATAAAATCTATCATTAACCCTTTCATGCATACTGGTCACTACAGTGGACATCTGTTCTCCAGCTGTTCTCTTGTTTATTCATGGGTTTTGTTGTTTTAGTTCCATATCAGCCAACACAGTGGAATCTAATGCATCATCCCAAACACTGTAATTCATACCATTACTGTAACTTTGCTGTTCTTCATAAACCTGATCTGCACTAACAGGTTTGAGTGTAAATCAATTAAAAGTCTTTTTTTTTTTTTTTTTGCATATTATCTCCATGAAGTGAATAAGAACTAGTACTAGAGTATGTTGAAATGTGAGAAAACATCAGATTAGCGGCATTAAAAATGTTTTTTATATCATAGTTTTCACACAGTATATAACTTTATGATTATTATTATTGCTCTTTTTTTGTCATTTTAGCCACT
Source organism: Sphaeramia orbicularis (assembly GCF_902148855.1). NCBI lineage: Eukaryota > Metazoa > Chordata > Actinopteri > Kurtiformes > Apogonidae > Sphaeramia > Sphaeramia orbicularis. The sequence goes on along the minus strand of NC_043974.1, from coordinate 40,997,524 downwards.
TTAACAAACTTGTTCATATTGTTTATATTTTTATCTCTTTATTTTTCTATTGTATTGATGCATACTGTCTTGCACTGCTGTACACACTTCAATTTCCCCCGTGGTGGATCATTAAAGTATATCTTATCTTATCTTATCTTATCTAATCTTATCTTACTTTCTGATGATGGGTTTTAAATACATGTTCCTTTGCTTCAAAAGTTAAACATATGATGTCCAGCTGAGTGTACATTTTTGTAACTCCATGAAAAAAACGTTCATAAAAAAATAATAATAATAATAATTTGCATTGTTTTTTTCATGCCTAAAGAGGAATAAAATCACTCAAGAAAAAATATTGACTAAGGTTCTCATAATTCATGCATGAAAGGGTTAACTGAGTATAAACTGTTATCAAATATGTGTTAACACTTACCAAGTGACTAAAACTATGGGGGGTTGATGGTGTCCTCCCCTCCTCAGGCTCTGTGTGCTGACCCCCCCCCCCCCCCCCCCACTCATAGCCATATCAATTTAAAATGATTCATATACATTTAAAACAGATAGTAACTGATACAAATACATTATTACAAATATTAAATTATTTCACCCATTGTTGTATTGTGACTGCCTCCGCTTCTACCACCACCACTATAATACTAGCAAATTAGGCTGCTGGTATTATCATTATATATTTTTGTATTATTACAACAATTATTATTTTCCCTCTCACCCCCCCCCCCTCTCACTTTCATTCACACCCCCCTCTTCCCCTTTTCCCTATCGCCCCCAACCAAGCTATATTGTTTAGTTGTTATGTATATTGTGATCTTTTTAATTGTAATATGATGTTGTCGTTCTTATTTGTCAATACTCTGTTGTTGTTGGTTGGTTGGTTTGTTTGTTTATTTATTTGATTTTCCCTTTGTTTATGTGTTGTTGTTATTCTTTTTCTGTCCACAATGTCTTGTTAACTATCACTTATGAAAAAAAAAAAAAAAGTGACTAAAACTATTGTGACCTGGGGGTGGTGCCTCCTTCATGGCTGGGCCTTCTGCCTGTGTTAGAAAAGATCGACAGGTCAGTAGAGATCCAGTAGGCGCTTAGATCTATCTGATAAATCACACACACGCACACACGCACGCATGCACACACACACACACACACACACACACACACACACACACACACACACACACACACACACACATCAAACTTTTATAATACTTGACACAACTTTTTTTAAAATTAGTGATAGTTAAGACGTTGTGGACAGAAAAACAATCATTTTTGACTACACTAATTCTTACGGACATATATAAACTGAATACAAAATGCACAACTAACAAGGTAAAATGTGCAAATATAACAATAAAAGGTCAGACTAACTCAAACTCACACAGAAACACTATGCAACACTTCATCCACATACATAGGGACATAAATGGGACAACAGGTTTTATCAGGGTCATCATGGAGGAGGGGGACTAGCACTCAGAAAATCTTTTCATATGGATAAAAACTAAATCACCATGAAGGTTGTAGTCAGTAATGATGATCGCAGTAAGTACTGGCCACCAGTTCAATTTCATAATGTGTATAGATTATTGGAAAAGGTTGATCTGCAGATTAAAGCTCTGCATTTAATATGGAAGAGACGACAGATAAGCTGATGACTGCCGCTGACGGGATCACAGGGTGTTGGTGTTTGGATGTGTTAGATATACATCCACACCATCATTCTTGGACACAGAGACAAGATAAAACACCCTCTAGGACTAAAAAATAAAGTCAATGTGAAGAGAAGAACCTGCAGTTCTTCAAATGTCCACCTGGATCTGAAAGCGAGACGATCCCAGTGGAAACTCAGACAGTAAATACATGTAATATTTTGACTGGTGGTGTTTAAATAACAGTGTAACTGTGCAGAGCAGTTGGATTTGAAGTAAAGTAACGGTAGTGTTAGCTTGATGGCTTTCACTCACCATGACCTTCCCATTCAATTCAATTCAGTTCAATTCAGTTTATTTCAATTCAATTCAGTTCGGTTCAGATTAGTTCAGTTCAATTCAGTTCAGTTTGATTCAGTTCAATTCAGTTCAGTTCAGTTCAGTTCATTTCAGATCAGTTCAATTCAATTTAGTTCAATTAATTTCATTTCAGATTTGTTCAATTCACTTCAGTTCAGTTCAATTAAATTAAATTAAGTTCAGATCAGTTATATTCAGTTCAATTCAATTCAGTTTAGTTCATTTCAATTCAGTTCAGTTCAATTAAATTAAATTCAGTTCAGTTCAGTTCAATTCAATTCAGTTCAAATCCATTCAGTTCAAATCAGTTCAATTCAATTCAATTCAATTCAATTCAATTCAATTCAATTCAGTTCAGTTCAATTCAATTCAATTCAACAGTCATAACACAGTTAAGAATAACACCAAGCTATCATAGAAGAAATTAAATGACATGGCAAAAAGTATGAAAAGTGCAAAAGTACAATCCTAAATATCAAAAATATGTACTGAGTTTTTATTTGTATTTATCACAGCAGAACAAAACACCAAAAACCCCAATAGCCCTCAGAGGCGCAGATGTCGGAGCAGTAACAGTCAGCAGGTATAGGGCTCTCATTCATCACTCAGTCAATAAATAAAACAAAAAGACAAAGTGCAGCAGTGCAATATTCAAGCCCCATTGTCTGTGTGCAAAAAGAAAAAGAAAAAGGAGAGTCAGAGCATCCAGAGGTTATTTCACAGTTATTGCTGTGGTGGATTGAGGTGTGTGATGGAGGAGGTGGTGGTGGTGGTGGGGGGGTGTCATTCTGTAACCTGGTCTGGTGGTTCTGACATGGGTGGACCTGGATCTGGTCCCAGGAGAGAACTGATGGAATTGATGATGTGCTGGTGGTGTAGATCATAGGTGTCAAACATTTGGCCCGTGGACCAAAACCAGCCCACCAAAGGGTCTAACCTGGTCCATGGGATGAATGTGTGAAATGTAGAAATTACACTGAAAAAAAAGAAGAAAACTGATTGAACTCTTGTTTTCTTGTCAGATGGTTTGAACCAGGGGTGCACCGATGCCAATACAGTATCAGGTATCAGCTCCGATACTCAGCTCAGCGTGTGTACTTGTACTCATACCTGTAAAAGTACTCCAGTACAACTGCACCGATACCACTTACAGCAGCGTGACTTTCACAGTTAAATGCAGCAGTTACGCGGCGGAGGAGTAATGTCAGCAGTGTGGAGGTTTTTCAAAATAAATGACACTGACAAAAGCAACACTGACTGCAAGTAACGTAAAAGATACAGATGGAGTGTTCTGTCCGTCCTCTGCGTACATTCCATTCCATTCCAAACTTACAGAACAAATACTTCTTTAATGCTTAATTGTCAGTAATTTTATCTCGTTTTTTTTTTTTTTTTTTTACAGTATTAAACTTTAAATTAACAGTTTAATCTCATAAATAGAAAAGAAATATTTGTGAAATTATGATACATTTCTGTATTTTTCTGTGAAAAAAGAAAACATTTCTTTTAAAAAATTGAAAGTTTTGGGTTATTCACAGTCACAGTTTTTTTTTGTGTTATTTTACATTTGACATGTAAAATCACAGTCTGTTTTTGTCATTTCATTGATATTTTCCTGTATCTTAAAAATACAGGAAAAATCTATAAAATAAACAGCGAAAATTCTGTTAAATAACAATTTTTTTTACAGTGTATGACACCAAATCTGTAAATGTAACATCTGCATTAGAGCTCATTTAGTATTAAATATGTCCTGTCTGTAAACCTGCTAATTACATCGTGTTTAACATCCACAGCATTTGAAATAATGACAGGAGATAGACGATAGTGATGTGGCGTAAAAAATGTTGTCCGCTGTGTAATTAAAAAAAGCGGTAATTACAAAAGCGTCCAATTTAAGCCTCCATGAGTGACACATTCAGCGCTGTGTAAGTGTGTTCATTCAGTGTGTGTTAAAGCAGAAACAGTGCTAGTGTCATAACAACACCAAGAGGCCGATGTTTAACACACATGAAAGCCCAATTGTGGCTCAGTTACAACACAGCTCCTTCTGTATTTAGTGGCTCATTGGCTTTGACCTCTGACCCCCCGCTCAGTAATATGACCACAGGCTTTGAGAGGGCTGAGCCAGTGTGCGCCAGGCTCAAAACACATGAGCGCCGGCTTTTCTGTGTTTGCAGAGCGTCTTTCTTCACCCTCTTAGTCCTCCACACACATGAACCACCCACAGAGAGAACGACTAATTAATGCAGCGCAAAGGAAACTGTCGAAAACCTACGGCCCAACGGTGATCCTCAGCACGGAGCTTTGTGTTCAGACGAGTGGAGGGAGAGAGCAGAGCTGACACCTGAGCCTGAGGGAGGAGAGGAGGGGGATTTAGTTAACACACAAATAGACCTGAACAAGGAGAAGGAGAAGGAGAAGAAGAAGAAGAAGAAGAAGAAGAAGAAGAAGAAGGAGAAGGAGAAGAAGAAGAAGAAGAAGAAGAAGAAGAAGAAGAAGAAGAAGAGAAGAGAAGAAGAAGAAGAAGAAGAAGAAGAAGAAGAAGAAGAGAAGAAGAAGAAGAAGAAGAAGAAGAAGGAGAAGGAGAAGAAGAAGAAGGAGAAGAAGAAGAAGGAGAAGAAGAAGAAGGAGAAGAAGTAGAAGGAGAAGAAGAAGGAGAAGAAGAAGAAGGAGAAGGAGAAGGGGGGGGGCAGAAACAGGAAAGAAAGAAAGAAAGAAAGAAAGAAAGGCTCAGTTTAATCCTGGTTCAGACATGAACTCCCACCTGTTCCTCTTAATACTAATAATCCTTTTACTAAATGGTGCTCATCATCTTCATCATCATCTTCATCATCATCTTCATCATCATGAACATACTGCTTCATATATTCCAGTATATACAGATGAACTGTTTATTACTAATAATGTATATGTAATAAACATATAGTGATGTTAATAAATGTTAACAGAGGTAGTAATTTCATGCATACATTACATGACGTTCCATGAGTCCAGTCATCGTAAACGATCGTTCACTGACCTGCTTGGTCCCATGTTGACCTTCAGGTGGTTGTCATGGCGATGCAGAACAGAGGCTGCAGTTCTGGGACTGGATCATGACACACACATTCTGTTATGATGTCCTGATGTATTATGTTTTGTTTAAGGTCTCCTCTATATTATGGGATGTTGTTGCAGACGTACACCAGACTGGAGGCGGTGCTGTCTTTCCTTCTATTGATCTTTTCTGTAATGAACTGTAGAGCTTGTGTTTAGCTTGTTAAACACCCCGCTGGCAGTATAATTCATTATTTTCTGAATGTTTGTGGGTCAGCAATAATGCGTGACATCTCTGTGCCTTCCTGCTGAATGCACAGTATTATTGTAAGTGGGTGTTATCTAATTGATTGGATGCTTTCTTTTGTTTCCTGTCGGCCTTTCTTGCGGTCTGTGGTTGATGTGATTGAAAACTGAGGGAAGGCTGTTTATAACAATGAGCTGCGTGACTTTTGAAGGTTGATTCAATCAATGTATTCAATCTCATTTTAGAAGGGGTTAATTTTTTAAACTACTGTGTTCCCAGAAGTACAAAAATGTTCAGATTTACTGCACTAGTCTGTTCTACATTCAGCTTTACAGACAAAGACCCCGAAGTGACAGGAGAAACATAATGAACTGTATGTTGTAGTTCTTTTTTATTTTTTTATTTAACTGTCCATGCATGTGGACGTCAATAATAAATGGAGTTACTCATGAGACGATGGTTGCTTCCTGAACCCCCATCACACAGGAGTGGAGAGATACAGTGAAGGACATTTATTTAATGGAAACTATTACTTTTTCTCTTCATTTTAAGAAAACAGTTTTTTTTTTTTTTAAACTCTGGACCAAATGGGTCAAATATATTCAGCTTTTACAACTAGATTCTGTGGAAGCCTGAACTGTAACTTTGAATTTACCTTATTCTCATTGTTTCTGCATTTATTATAGTTTTAAATCTCATCCAATCCCTATTCTTTCTTTCTTTCTTTCTTTCTTTCTTTCTTGTCAATTTGTACACATTTTTCAAGATCAAGATTCAAATTTATTTGTCATTTCAGCATATCAAAAACACAGAAACAAAACATTGTACTCAGGTCCCAACTGTCAGCAGCATTTAGTAAATAATATAAAATACTGATAAAAAAACAACCCCCCCCCCCCCCACCCACCCAAATCTTGAAACTTGAAAAGTAGCACTGGGTCTTTATGGGTTAATGACCCAGCAGAGGATTCTGTTGGGTTTCTGTAAATTGGCTTAGAGTCTGGTTTTGACCAACTTTATATATAAAGTGTCATGAGATAACTTTTTGTTGTGATCTGGCGCTATATCAATAAAATTTGATTGATTGAGTGATTTGATTGGTTTTCCCCTGTAAGTCGCTTTGGAAAAAAGCATCTGCCAAATGCATAAATGTAATGTAATGCAATATGACCTGAGATCTTACAAAAGGAGGAAAAATTATTATTATTAGTTCCAAATAAAGCAGATGAGACCAGAATTAGCATTTTTTGAAATTTAAAAGGAAGTCTACAGGTGCATATAGTTAATGAAATTTGTAAAATATGTAGGGATGCACCGATACCGATACCAGTATCGGGCATCGGCTCCAATACTCAGTGTGTGTACTCGTATTCGTCCTCGTAAAAGTAATCCGATACACTGCACCGATACCACTTACGGCCGTGTGACATTCACAGTTCAGTGCAGCAGGTACGAGGAGGAGGAATAATGTGTGTGGAGTGTGAAGAGTGTGGAGATTGAACCAAATAAATGATGGTGATAAAAGTAACGCTGACTGACAGTAACGTTCCAGACACAGACAGATACGGACGCAGCGTTCTGTCTGTCCTCTGCGTACATTCCATCCGTTTTCCAGGTGCTGGTGGATGTGTACCCAGATGGAGAATACCAGCGGGCGTACGGAGCGGTGCGGACCCCCACCAGCAGAAGTGAAAACCAAACTTATCACTCATTTCTCTTTTCTCTTCCTGCTGAAGCTCTTTTAAACCTTACCAGTGAAAACGCTGCAACATTAGTATCACATTAGTGTTCCCTCTGTCGTCTCCATGTTTGTTATTACTGACTTTCTTCTTCTTCTTCTCAAAAAAACTTTCCTCTTCTTCGTGGTATTTGTCCAGTATGGTTAATTCAGAGTGGCGCCCCCTGGTGGATTAATTGAGAAACGCTCATTCCAACACATTAAATGTCAGTAGCAGCACTTTGTTCCAGTCAGACTAATGACAATGACAATAAAGCACATTTACAAAAGGAACTAAGAACTGGAATGGGATTATTAAGGACTAGTATCGGTACTCCGTATTGGCAAGTACTCGAATGTAAGTACTCGTACTCAGTCTGGAAAAAAGTGGTATCGGTACATCCCTAAAAATATGTGTATAGCAGTGGGTCATAAACTGCTCTTGATATTATACATGTTATGCTCTGTAATATAAACTGCTGTTCCAAAATAAAATAAAAAAAACCAAAAAACCAAAAAAAAAACAGAACAGGAACTTCTTGGTGTAAGGTGATATTACTAACCACTGAGCAGTCATAAAAATGATGCCAACATAATTTTTATGACTGATGCAATGCTGATGCAAACATGATGCAAACAGGCATCAAAATGTGGTTCAACAAAACTCATAATAAACACAGTAGAATATCAAAGGGCGCTTTATATACTTTATGAAGTTACCCTTGGCAAAGCAAATTTGTTCAGCACCAAAAGGAACCAGACTACCATTCTACTGTTAGAACACTGGACAAGACAAGTAGGAAAAAAAAAAAAAAAAAAAGTAGTGTGAGATACTCCCTGGTAAAATGTCCAAATAAAAGAGGATACACAAGCAAAGGTGTTAGAAAAATGGGCAATGATGACTGGGAGTACAGTTGGTGTCGGCTGCTGCCTTATCGGTACAGACAGCTGCCTGTCAGCCAGCTGAGCCCAATTAGAAAAAAATTAAAAAATTAAAAAAAATAAAAATGATGCAAACAGAAGAGCTGTTGTGGCTCCATGAAGGCAGCCCAGTTCCCATGTACATACACAGCTTCCTTCCAATGTGCCCCATCAGTCTGAACTTTGGAAAAAACATGAATGACAGTCAGTGAAGAGAGGTAAAGATTTGTTATTCCTGTTCGAACTGTGTCACTGCTTAGACACAGTGTCACATCTCTGTTTGTTCTGTTGCTCTTTTTCTCTGTCTGGCCCTTTAACTCAGTCCCTCCCCCTCATCAGCTGATTCCACTCACCTGTGAGCACAGCTGTGGATCATCAGGTGGGGTGTATATATTCACCTCTGTTTACTGTTTGTTGCCAGATTGTTCTTCTGCTTGTGTGAGACTGTCCAGTGTTCTACTCCTGCCTGTTTCTGAATCTGACTGAACCTGACCTGGTCACAAACTAAAGAAGGACTACAGGGACCAGAGAAGACAGCTTGGATACAGCAGCAGACAGCTGAAAAGAATCCCACATTTGGACCTGCTGGACTGGGTTTTAGGGGACCGGTGAATCCGACTACCGGTGCACTGAACTCAGACACAATAGACATGGACTGGAGGCTTTGGATTGTGGACGAGTCTGTTGTTCATCAGTGGAAAATGATACCGGTAAGTTTTGTTTCTCAAATGCATGGTTAATAGTTCACAAATGGTCAACTTTAGAGATTAAAGGGAGCTACAAATAGGGATGGGAATCAAGAACCGGTTCTTTTTGACAACCGGTTCCTAGTAGCTCGATTCCTTGGAATCGTTTGCCTGCCTGCTTAACGATTCTGCTTATTGATTCCGCCTTTGTTGTGCATGCGCGATGACGTCACACGTACGCTGCATTGTTTTGGTCAGAACGTAGCCAACATGGTGTTGTGACAGAAACAGTCTAAACCAGGGGTGTCAAACTCATGTCAGTTCAGGGGCCACATTCAGCTAAATTTGATCTGAAGTGGGCCGGACCAGTAAAATATTAACATAATATATAAATAATGTCAACTCCAAAATTTTCTCAATGTTTTAGAGCGAAAAAGTTAAATTAAACAATGAAAATGTTTACGTCTACAAACTACTCTTTCAAACAATGTGAATAACATGAACAAACTGAAAGAATAAGTGTAATTTTAACAAATATTATGCTTCAGTTTATCATTTTCACATGTTCATTATAACTTACAGATCACTACAAATACGCAAAACATTTAATATCAGGCAGAATATTGTTAAAATTGTACTAATTTTCTTAAAACATTTCAGGTTGTTTATATTTGTTCAGGTTATTCACATTTTTCTGTGAAATTATACTTTGTTTTAGTGTAAATACATGAAAATATTTGCATTTACAAAGAGAGAAATTTGGATTTGTGAATATTTATAGATTATTATTATTATAGTATTTTACTGGTTTGACCCACTTGAGATTGAATTGGTCTGACTGTGGAACCTGAACTAAAATGATTAATATCTTAGTGTAATTCTTGCATTTCACAACTTCATCCCAAGGGCTGGACTGGACCCTTTGGCGGGCCGGATTTGGCCCCCGGGCCGCATGTTTGACACCTGTGGTCCAAACAGACGACACCAGGTCCAAACAGACGACACCAGGTCCACTGGAACACTGTCAAAGCTTCCATGTCTTCAAAAGGGTGGAATCCCTCCAGTATCCTCAAACATTTGTCCACAGCAGGTGAATCATTTACAGGAATGTCACATATTTGATACTCTACTGAGCGACGTTTGTGAATGTAGCGGCAGAGTGAACACCGGGCCGGTTCCGGTGTGGGCAACAAATGTCGTAACTCCTCAAATACAAGTTTTCGAAGGTAAGAAGGGAAAGGAAATGAGGTGCACAACAACAGTAGACAAGCTGAGCCGAGTCAAACTGGTTCCACGTAGTAGAAATGTGGAAATAGAGGAATTAGTACAGCGTCTTTAGTTTAATTTTCACCGTACCCCCCCCCCCCCCCCCCCAGACCGGGCCCGGCGTCATCTGTTCTTATTATTTATACATACTGTATGTGTTATATTTTCTGTGCAGAGATGGAAATATAAAAGACAGTTAATGCAAACACACCCGTTTGTACTCTTTTATTCCCTCACCCAATGAGAATCAATAAGAGAATCGGATCGATAAGCAAAATTGATAAAGGAATCGGAATCGTTAAATTCTTAACGATTCCCATCCCTAGCTACAAACCTTATGGATGTTAAAATGCTAGCTAGTGATATGCTAACAACATTTTTGTGTTGTCTCTGAAACGCTGTTTCCTGGGTGGGTTCATAAAAGGCAGAACTGAACCATGTTCCAGTAGACAGGGTTATCGTCCACGTTATGGAGAACATGTCCAATTAAAGCAGAGTTTCTATGTTTTGTTCTTTACAGTGGTTGTTTATGGACAAGGCAGGTTCACAGCAACAGCACCTGGATTTTTCTTCCCTCTTGTAAAGTTTTTAAAGCATTTTTTATTAGAGCCTACTTTTACTTCAGTGTGAATAAACCCATTTGAAATGCAAAAAGGTCATTTTGTCAGTGTTTTGCTATGCCTCACATAAACTTGGGGAACAATACTGTCCTGCTGACTCCACTAATTATCTGTTTACAGACTATCCTTACATTATGTTTCTACATATGAAATATAGAAACCCACATTTATATTTATCACAAATGCCAGAGTGAATATTGGTGTTTTTGGCCTGTGGATTGCAACATAGGCTGTAAACACAAGAGCAGTCTTCCGCACCAGACCCAGTCACATGATCACGTTTTACAATGATGTAATGACGCAGCTCTGACTCGGCTCTTGGTCCAAGGAAAAGCAAACCGGTTCTATGGAGGCACCAGGTTGGAACCAGTTAAGCACAGGCTGTAGCACCGGCACCGAACTAGCACCAGGTTCTTTTTTGGTGGAAAAGGGGGTAAGTGAGCAGTAGTAAACCACTAGCATAAATCTGAAATTTCTTTGGTGTAGCCATAAACAAGTGTGCATTTCTACATGTGAACTGTGATGTGGCTGACACAATACTACCAAGGTTGTCGTTCACAAAAACTAACGAAATGACGAAAACTAGAATTGAAAAAACATTTTTGTTAACTGAAATAAAAACTATAATTAAGAGAAAAAGTGATAACTAACTGGAACTGTATTGTGTGCTTAGAAACCTAAAACTTATACAAATTATGAATAAAATTCCCTTCGTTTTCATCTTTGTCAATGTCAGATTGATACAAAATCGATTTATTTCACTCTAGCAATTTTAGCTAGCGGCACCACACGACACTTCAGGGTCCGTTACTTCTAGTCACTTGTCGTTTATAGTCGTCTTCTGGTCCCCACTCTACCTGGAAACATGGAGACTAAAGTTGGGAGAAAGCAGCAGAGTCCTGTCTGGGATTTATTTGAATATGACGGTGAAGAAGATGAGACGATAAAACTAAAACTAAGCATTTAGAAAATAAAAACTAATGAAAACTAGCAAAACTGCTCAAAAAACCAATTAAAACTAACTGAATTAGAAAAAAAGTCAAAACTAAATAAAACTAAACTAATAAAAAATCCAAAACTATTAGAACCTTGAATACTTCTCAGTAGTAACGCACTAACTCACTTGCATCTGTTTTTTTCTGACAAAGCGTTCAATATTCTCATGTAGTTGTCCATTTTGCTTTAGTTGATTCAGCAATTCTTTCTCAACAGAGATGTCAAAGAAGACAGTGTGGTGACCGTTGCATAGGTTTTTATCCATTTGAAAGGTGCGAGCGAGTACGCCACAGAGGCTGCAGACACTGGTATTGTTAAGATCAGACACATGTTCTGTCATGTTCTATTAAGTTCTGTCATGCTGTCTGCAAAGCCTGTCCTCACAAAAATAAGATCACTTGTACTTTACTGTGAAAGTTTGACGTTATACATGACTTTTTACTCAGCTTTGTGTTTGTTCAGGTCAAACTCTGCTGTAGCTCTGTCAGACTTCGCTCTGCCTCTGGAAAGGTCTGCTGCTGGAATTTTTGTAAGTACTCGAAATCCAGCGATCCATCAAACACCAGTCTTTTGTTCTGTTCTTAAGTTTGTGTGTATGTTGTCAATCACAGCCATGTCCAGCTCTCTGTGGTGGCCACACTCAGACATTCCCACCACCTGAATACAAAAGATCCATCATCCCCTCACTGGTTCAGATACGTGGATAATACCTGTTTTAAGATAAGGCAAGGAGACCTGCACACCATCACCGCACATATCAGCTCAGTGGACCACAACATCAAATCCACACAGAACAGACTGATCTCATGAAATTGCGTTGTATGTCACACCAGCTCTTACGGCATGTGGCGTGCTATATGTACTCAGTTTCATCCTTTCGCCGGTTTTTCAACGCCATTTGATCACGTGTCAATGTACGCCATGATCTCTGGTTTACATATCCATAACTGCTAACTCTAACCCTTAAACGTGTGGTATATGACACGGTGTGAACATTACCAAGGTTATTGCCGTTAACAAAAATTAGAATTGTAAAAACATTTTCGTTAACTGAAAGAAATAAAAACTATAATTAAGTGAAAAAAACGATAACTGAAACTGTATTGTGTGCTTACAAAACTAAAACAAATAAAAATTATGGATAAAATTCCTTTCGTTTTTGTCTTTGTCAATGTTGGATTGTTATGAAATGAATTTATTTCGCTTGAGCAATTTTAGCTGCTGGCGCCGTACGTCACTTCTCGTCTCTTGTGGTTTGGAGTCGGCCTCTCGTCCCCACTCTACCTGGAAACATAGAGATTAAAGTTGGAAGAAAGCAGCAGAGTCCTGTACGGGATTTGTTTGAATACGACGGTGAGGAAGAGAAAAGATATATATAAAAAACTAAAGCTAATACTAAAACTAAACTAAAACTAAGCATTTAGAAAAAAAATGGACACTAATAAAAACTATCAAACCTATGGAAGCGTATTGCATTCACAAAAAAAAACGTAATTTCGGCTCTGTTTTTCTGAATTAATGAGATAATTATCTCATAATTACGAGAAAAAATAAGTTAAAAAAAAAATCGGCGCTGTTTTTCTGAGTTTATGAGATACTGTTTCCTGAAAAAAAAAAAAAGCTCTGTTTTTCTGAGTTTATGAGATACTGTTTGCTGAAAAAAAAAAAAAAGCTCTGTTTTTATGAGTTTACGAGATACTGTTTTCCGGAAAAAAAAAAAAAAAGCTCTGTTTTTATGAGTTTACGAGATACTGTTTTCCGGAAAAAAAAAAAAAAAAGCTCTGTTTTTATGAGTTTACGAGATACTGTTTTCCCAAAAAAAAAAAAAAAGCTCTGTTTTTATGAGTTTACGAGATACTGTTTTCCGGAAAAAAAAAAAAAAAGCTCTGTTTTTATGAGTTTACGAGATACTGTTTTCTGGGAAAAAAAAAAAAAAGCTCTGTTTTTATGAGTTTACGAGATACTGTTTTCCAAAAAAAAAAAAAAAAGCTCTGTTTTTATGAGTTTACGAGATACTGTTTTCCGGAAAAAAAAAAAAAAAGCTCTGTTTTTATGAGTTTACGAGATACTGTTTTCTGGGAAAAAAAAAAAAAAAGCTCTGTTTTTATGAGTTTACGAGATACTGTTTTCCGGAAAAAAAAAAAGCTCTGTTTTTATGAGTTTATGAGATACTGTTTTCTGAAAAAAACTCAAATGTGTCTGTGTTTCTGTGTCAGTGGGACAGTGGTCCCTGGTCCAGGCAGGAGCTCCTTCTATCTGTGCTGCCGAAAGCCTCTCGGGGGAGCGTGAAGTTGTTTCCGTTCTCGTAACCGGTTCCGATTACGGATCATGGAACTAGTTTCGTTCACAGAAATCAGAACCAAGCCCCGCTTCGTGCACGGATCAAGCCCTTCAAGCACACCCGCGCTCGGAGCCTGTAACCCGGCTTCCTGACAGGGCACGACCGCGGTGATGGGAGTTGGCATTAATGAAGTCAAATAAAATGACATTCACCAGCATTAAAGAAAATATACACAGCAGAAGAGTGCAAATGTGGATTCATTTATTTGTCGGACCTGATGGAAAGCATTAGTCAGAACTAGATCCATGGAGGAGCGGCTTGGTGTACCGGTTCGTCCCCCCTCCAATAACTTTCCATCAGGTCCAGGTGGACAGCTATCCGCTCCCCGGTGTGTAAGCCGGACTGGAGCGGGTGGACGGAGCAGCTCAACTCGACAGAACAGCGGCGCTCGGAGCCTGTAGCCCGGCTTCCTGACAGGACAGGACGCGGTGATGGGAGTTGGCATTAATGAAGTCAAATAAAATGACATTCACCATGATTAAAGAAAATATGCGTCTTGGTGTCCCGGTTCACCCCCCACCCCCGGACAGCTTTCCATCAGGTCCAGGTGGAAAGCTATGGGGGTGGGGGGTGAACCGGGGCACCAAGAGCTCCTCCACGGATCTAGTTCTGACTAATGCGTTCCATTAGGTCCGACAAATAAATGAATACACATTTGCACTCTTCTGCTGTGTATATTTTCTTTAATGCTGGTGAATGTCATTTTATTTGACTTCATTAATGCCAGGACCTGGAGTACGCTGCTGACACCATCCTGCTCAGCACATCCTACAGTCAGCTGACAGATGCTCTGGGCAGTTACAGTGAAGAGGCACAGAAGCTTGGCCTCCAAGTGAACTGGACAAAAACCAACCTCACGCATGTCGGTGATGGGCCAGATCCACCTCCCTTGCAGCTTGGTAATGACATTGTAGAACCTGTCAAGAGCTTTGTGTATCTGGGGTGATGACAGACAACGGGGACCTAAAACCAGAGATTACCCGCAGAAGGGCCCTGGCAGCATCAGCTCTGCAGTCTCTCTGGAAACCACTGTGGCGGCACCAGACCATCTCACGCAGGACGAAGCTCCGGATCTACAACTCTGCCGTCCTCTCCATCCTGGTCTATGGCTCGGAAACATGGCCCTTAAACCAGACTCTGGCTGCCAGAATAGATGGCTTTGATAGCAGGGCTCTCAGAACCATCGAAAACATCAGGTGGACCCAGCGGGTTTCCAATCAGGTGCTTGGAGCCCGCACACGCCAGCCCAAAGCATCCAGCCTGGCCGCGCAACGTCGCCCCCGCTGGTTCGGTCATGTCCTCCGCCTCCCTCCTGACCATCCAACAAGAGCCATCCTTCAGTTTGACCCAAAGGCCGCAGACTGGAAACGACCACAAGGCAAGTCCCGCACCCGATGGCTCGACGTCATTGCAGGCGACCTCCGACAACATGGAGTTACCATGGAGGACGCAGAGCAGCTGGCACAGGACCACCAGCCATGGAAAACACTGCTTCACCTGGTCGGCCCAATGCACCGGGACAGGACACCCGCCCCATGGCAGGAGTCCTAGTAGTAGTAGTAGTCATTAATGCCAACTCCCATCACCGCGTCCTGTCCTGTCAGGAAGCCGGCTACAGGCTCCGAGCGCCGGGGTTCTGTCGAGTTGAGCTGCTCCGTCCACCCGCTCCAGTCCGGCTTACACACCGGGGAGCGGATAGCTGTCCACCTGGACCTGATGGAAAGTTATTGGAGGGGGGACGAACCGGTACACCAAGCCGCTCCTCCATGGATCTAGTTCTGACTAATGCTTTCCATCAGGTCCGACAAATAAATGAATCCACATTTGCACTCTTCTGCTGTGTATATTTTCTTTAATGCTGGTGAATGTCATTTTATTTGACTTCATTAATGCCAGCTCCCATCACCGTGGTCGTGCCCTGTCAGGAAGCCGGGTTACAGGCTCCGAGCGCCGGTGTGCTTGAAGGGCTTGATCCGTGCACGAAGCGGGGCTTGGTTCTGATTTCTGTGAACGAAACTAGTTCCATGATCCGTAATCGGAACCGGTTACGAGAACGGAAACAACTTCACGCTCCCCCGAGAGGCTTTCAGCAGCACAGATAGAAGGAGCTCCTGCCTGGACCAGGGACCACTGTCCCACTGACACAGAAACACAGACACATTTGAGTTTTTTTCAGAAAACAGTATCTCGTAAACTCATAAAAACAGAGCTTTTTTTTTTTTTTTTTCCCGGAAAACAGTATCTCGTAAACTCATAAAAACAGAGGTTTTTTTTTTTTTTCCGGAAAACAGTATCTCGTAAACTCATAAAAACAGAGCTTTTTTTTTTTTTTTTTCGGAAAACAGTATCTCGTAAACTCATAAAAACAGAGCTTTTTTTTTTTTTTTTCGGAAAACAGTATCTCGTAAACTCATAAAAACAGCGCCGATTTTTTTTTTTTTTTAACTTATTATTTCTCGTAATTATGAGATAATTATCTCATTAATTCAGAAAAACAGAGCCGAAATTATTTTTTTTTGTGAATGCAATACGCTTCCGTACAAACCTGCTCTAAAAACTAATTAAAACTAACTGAATTAGAGAAAAAAAAAAGTCAAAACTAAATAAAACTAAACTATATTAAAAAATAGGACCAAGGACACAACAGACTGACTAGGACAGAGCTGGATTCAAACTGCCAACCCTTTGGTTATTGGACGACCCACTCTACCACCTGAGCCACAGCCACCCCTTAGGGTCATTAACCTATTGGAAAACAACCTACACATCTTTAGAAGTCTGCTTTCCCCCACCAGAAAATAGAGCAGGTGAAGTTTGTTGGATGAGAGACAAATTGTTTTCAAGAATCAGACCTGTCCAGTTGAACGAGCTGGCTGACGGGGATGAATTTATCTTTTCACTCTTGGCCAATTTATAAGCCAGGTTTTCTTCTTCCTCATGCTTTTTTCTTCCTGCATGTAACTGAAAGTGAGAAAGTAAATAAAACCAAATGTAGGTGTGAAATGTTTTTGGCATTTCCTGCTCAATCACACAGTCCTTCAGACGATCCTGGTGTGAATATGGCCTCAGAGTTACCCTGGGAGTGTGGGGAACACAGCCATCGACTTCGGCAGGAGCTTTTGTCGCTGCGCTCCCCTCTCCTCTTTGGTTTGAGTTGGTGAGTTGTGGTAAATAAATCACTATTTTGTGTCTATTGTCCTTTATCTATGTCACAGGTGTCAAACATGTGGCCCGGGGGCCAAAGCTGGCCCACCAAAGGGTCCAGTCCGGCCTGTGGGATGAATTTGTGAAATGCAAAAATGAGAGAAACGAGGTTATTATTGTTAAAAAAAAATTATGAAATGACAAAAACTGGAATTATAAAAACATTTTTGTTAAGTGAAATAAATAGAAAGTATAATTAAAAGAAAAAACGATAACTAACTGAAACTGTATTGTGTGTTTACAAAACTAACTAAAACAGATAAAAAATTATGGATAAAATTCCCTTCGTTTTCATCTTTGTCAATGTTTGTCAATTTATTTCCCTCAAGCAATTTTATCTGCTGGCACCATATGATATTTAATGGTCCGTCAGTTCATGTCACTTGTCATTCAGTCGTCTTCTGGTCCCCACTCTACCTGGAAACATGGAAACTAAAGTTGGGAGAACGCAGCAGAGTCCTGTCTGGGATTTATTTGAATTTGATGATGAAGAAGAGAAAAGATATAAAGAAACTAAAACTAAGCATTTAGAAAATAACAAAAACTAATAAAAACTAGCAAACCTGCTCTAAAAACTAATTCAAACTAACTGAATTAGAGAAAAAAAAAGTCAAAACTAAATAAAATTAAACTATAATGAAGAATCCAAAACTTATATAACCTTGGTCTGAAGATATTACCAGTAAAGGACGTACAGATTAATATGATCTAAAGTGGGTCAGACCAGTAAAATACTATCATAATTATCTATAAATGACAACTCCACAGTTTTCTTTTTGTTTTAGTGTAAAAAAGTGAAATTACATGAAGATGTTGACATTTATAAACTATACTTTCCTAAAATATGTGCATAACCTGAAAAATAAATGCATTTTTACCAATATTCTACCTATTACTAAATGTTTTGCGTATTTGTAGATCCACTGTGATCTGTATGTGTATAAATGATAAACACAGGCAGATTATTGTTAAAATTACACTTATTTTTCTTAGGACATTTCAGGTTGTTCATGTTATTCACATTTTTACAGGATAATCTGTAGATGTAAACATTTCCATAATGTAATTTTACTTTTTTCACTGTAATTATTTGATTAGTCCAGCCCACTTGAGATCATACTGGGCTGAATGTGGCCCCTGAACTAAAATGAGTTCGACACCCCTGATCTATGTTATATCACTCACTCAACATTTGACTTCTGCATTAAGGCAGGGGTGTCAAAGTCATTTTAGTTCAGGGGTCACATTCAGCCCAGTATGATCTGAAGGGGGCCGAACCAGTAAAATAAAAACAGTGGAAAAAAGTACAATTAAATCATGGTAATGTTAATATCTACAAAAATCTGAATAACATGAACAACTGGAAACATCTTAAGAAAAACAAGTGCAATTTTAACAATATATAATTATTATTAGATTTATTTATTTATTTATTTAGCTGAATTATTTATATATATATATATATATATATATATATATATATATATATTTTTTTTTTTTTTTTTTATTCAAGATTTTTTGGCTTAATTCAAGATTTTTTGGCTTAATTCAAGATTTTTTTTTTGCTTCATTCAAGATTTTTTTTTTTTTGCTAGATTCAAGATTTTTTTTGTTGCTAAATTCAAGATTTTTTTTTTTTTCTTAATTCAAGATTTTTTTTTTTTTGCTTAATTCAAGATTTTTTTTTTTTTTTTTGCTTAGTTCAAGATTTTATTTTATTTTGTTGCGTTATTCATGATTATTTATTTATTTATTTTTTTATCGTCTACAAAAATCTGAATAACACAAACAACTGGAAACATCTTAAGAAAACCCAGTCCAATTTTACCAATATTATGCCTCAGTTTATCATTTACTTACATTACAGTTACAAATGCACAAAACATTTAATAACAGGCAGAATGTTGGTAAAACTGCATTTATTTATCTTAAGACATTGCAGGTTTTTCACATTTTTTATGAAATAACAGTTTTTAATATAAACATCTTCATGTAATTTTACTTTTTATTTACACTAAAACAAAGCTAGAATGGGTTATTTTCATTATTTATAGGTTTAATATGATAGTAATTTACTGGTTCTGACCCACTTGAGATCTAATTGGTCTGTATGTGGAATCTGAATTAAAATGATTTTGACATCCTCGACTGTTAATATCTTTAGTGTAATTTTCGTATTTCACAAATTCATCCCACGGGCCAGATTGGATCCTTTGCCGGGCCAGATTTGGCCCCTGGGCCGCATGTTTGACACCTGTGACATATGGTCTTTTACACATACACGCGCACACACACTCAAACACACGAGCAAATTAAAAGCATGTGGACAATCAACAGGACTTATATCGACCACATACCACCAAACCAAATGTCAGATGTCAGACAATAACGTACTAACAACTATAAAATTATCTCGACCATGCAGGAAAGCCCTTAAAACTATTATGGGGTTGATTAATTAACCCTTTCATGCATGAATTATCAGAACCTTAATGGGTCAAAACACAGTAATGTCCCGTCAGAGAGCGAACTTTAATTGATTGCCATTCCAACATTTATTTCACTATAAAGTAGCTCCTTGTTTTGGATAATCCCTAATGGTCCAACTAAAGCAAAAATGAATTTAAAAAGTAAAAATGTGGGTCAAATTATCTCTAAAATGTCCCTTCAGAGAAATTTTGAAAACCGTTTTTTGACCCTAATAAAGTTATTTTTCCTGAGTGTTTTTATTCCTCTTTAGGCATAAAAAAAATGTGATCGAAAAATTTTTTATGAACCTATTTTGCAAAAAAGTTGCAAAAATATCCACTCAGCTGGACGTCATGCATTTCATTTTTGAAGCAAAGAAACACATATTTACTGATACACTGTGTGAAAACTATGAAATACATTTTTTAAAATGTTGCTAATCTGATGTTTTGTCACATTTTAACATACTCTAATATTAGTTATTACTCACTTTATGGAGATAATATGCAAAAAAAAAAAATGTTTAAGAAAAATGGTTAATTACAGTCTATTAACAATAACAAGCTATTGATTTACACTCAAACATGTTACTGCACACATGTTACATTTTCATGTAATTTTACTTTTTATTTACACTAAAACAAAGATAAAATTGGCTGTTTTCATTATTTATAGGTTTAATATGATAGTAATTTACTGGTTCTGACCCACTTGAGGTCTAATTGGTCTGTATGTGGAATCTGATTTTGACATCCTCGATTGTTAATATCTTCAGTGGAATTTTTGTATTTCACAAATTCATCCCACGGGCCAGATTGGATCCTTTGGTGGGCCAGATTTGGCCCCCGGGCCGCATGTTTGACACCTGTGCATTAAGGTCTGTAACTTAATTGGGGGCTTGTCCAACTCAGTATAATGGGCTCTTGCTCGGCTGGGGAGCTGTGGCCTCTCTGGGCTTCTGTTGTTTGTTATTTTATTAGTGTCACAGGGAAGTTGTTCATGTTGGCTGTGAAAGCAGTTATCCTGGGAACACATCCACAGCAGCTTGAGGAGTCAACTATTGCTGATTGCTTTTGGTTTCAGTGTGTAAGTACCTGCATAAAGACTGAGCTCTGGGTCTGCAGGTACAGGTACAGAGGCACACTGATTGTTCTGTAGACCCTGTTATTTCTGCACACTATTTCTAGTCATTATTGTTTTGTGTCACTGTTGGCTGGTTGAGGCTTCATGCTGTATTTTGTCCTCTCTTTGGCCGGTTTTATGACTGCATGTTTTTTCAGTCTCATTGTAGAATTTCATTTGGAGGACTTTGTGGCACAGCTGAGCCTGGAGAATTTGGTACAGTGTTCAAAAATAACCTGTTCTCTTTTGCTGGTCTTTCTGGTGTACATGTGATGAAAAAGGCTGCTCTCACTGAAAGGAAACTCCTGCGTCCTGTGACTTCTGCCCTGTCGTCGCCGCACATCCATATGCTAAGCTGTGTAAATTGGCACTACAGGTGGTGGTAAGACACTTAAAGGGGAACGAGCTAGAATGACCAACAATGAGTTTGAATTTGAAACAGAGGAGATAATGAGACGTGAATATATTTAAGACAATCACACAACACTTCTATTTCCATGGAGACAGAGTCTGATGGGAGTAAAGGCACAGTCACCACCTGACAGCAGCAGAACTGTTCAAGTGACCATTTTACACAACACCGTTCCATCTAGGTCAGGGGTCTCAAACATGCGGCCCGGGGGCCAAATGCGGTCCGTCAAGGGTTCCAATCTGGCCCTGGGATGAATTTGCAAAGTGTAAAAATTCTACAGTCCAGGCTGTGGAACTCATTTTAGTTCAGGTTCCACATACAGACCAATATGATCTACAGTCACATAATAACCTCCAAAAAATAATGACTCCAGATTTTCTTCTCAGTTTGTGAAAAAATATTACATTATGCCTATAAATAATGACAACTTAAAATTTTTGTCTTTGTTTTAGTACAAAAAATAGCATTAAATTATGAAAATATTTAAATTTACATTTACAAACTATCCTGTAACAATAAAATGTCAATAACCTGAACAAATATGAACAACCTGAAATGTCTAAAGAAAAGTGTTGTGTCTTTGTAGATTCGATCATAAATGTATTCGATGTATAAATGATAAAATTGTACTTATTTTTCTTAATAAATTTCAGGTTATTCACATCTTTTTTGTTTGGATGGTTTATAAAAGTAAGTATTTTCATAATATAGTAGGGTTTTTAGGTTAGTTTATTTCAGACACAGACATAATACAAAACATATGAAACAAAAATAAAAATAATAATAATAAACAATACACAAATAAAAAAAATCAAACAATAGAAAAATAATAGTAATGATAAACAATACACAAAAAATCAAAAGCACTAAAATAAAGACAAAAATTTGGAGTTGTGATTATTATACGTTATTCTGCTATTATTTTACTGGTCCGGCCCAGTTGAGATCAAATCAGGTTGAATGTGGCCCCTGAAAGAAAATGAGTTTGAGACCCCTGATCTAGGTCCTCTTCTTTTTTTTTTTTTTTTTTTACAAATCTCCTTAAACTGCAGTGACTCGGTGCAGGACTTTGGGGTGGAGTTTGTTCTATATTCAGCTCGACTCAGACCCGGTGTTCGGTCCTGTTGCAGTGGCCACAAGTGCAACAATTTATTTGTGGGGATATAATCCTACTAAATTCTGGGGTCACTGCTTTGCTCTTTCTCTCTGACGGCCCTGATGCACAGGAGAGGAAAAATCCTCCAGTCTTGGCTACATGCACTGTCATTTGTGCCGTGATCAAGGGTGAATCCATCCAAACTATCCTGTAACAATAAAATGTCAATAACCTGAACAAATATGAACAACCTGAAATGTCTAAAGAAAAGTGTTGTGTCTTTGTAGATTCGATCATAAATGTATTCGATGAATAAATGATAAAATTGTACTTATTTTTCTTAATAAAGTTCAGTTTTTTCAGGTTATTCACATCCTTTTTGTTTGGATGGTTTATAAAAGTAAGTATTTTTATAATATAGTAGGTTTTTTGCACTAAAATAAAGACGAAAATTTGGAGTTGTGATTATTATACGTTATTCTGCTATTATTTTACTGGTCCGGCCCAGTTGAGATCAAATCAGGTTGAATGTGGCCCCTGAAAGAAAATGAGTTTGAGACCCCTGATCTAGGTCCTCTTCTTTTTTTTTTTTTTTACAAATCTCCTTAAACTGCAGTGACTCGGTGCAGGACTTTGGAGTGGAGTTTGTTCTATATTCAGCTCGACTCAGACCCGGTGTTCGGTCCTGTTGCAGTGGCCACGAGTGCAACAATTTATTTGTGGGGATATAATCCTACTAAATTCTGGGGTCACTGCTTTGCTCTTTCTCTCTGACGGCCCTGATGCACAGGAGAGGAAAAATCCTCCAGTCTTTGCTACGTGCACTGTCACTTGTTCCATGATCTAGGGTGAATCCAACGATGAACAGAGACATTTTGTGGGGTAGCTTTATGACAGATCCTGGCTCAGATGTAAACTTATTCCCAGACACTGCCCATACCCTCCACTTCCAGCAGTTGCAGTCATTTTCACTCACTAGGTCCTTTCTCATCGCATTGCAAAGCCCAGTATTAGTGAAGCTCACCCTGTCTCCAGTTGGGTGCGACAGGCTGAGTACAGACTTCAGGAAGGTTATCACAGTCACAGAACCTGACTGTCCACTTCCTTTTATGTAGGACTGCGTCGACCGTGTTGGCTTGGCGGCATTTGTGACTAAATTGGACCTACTGTTTGACAGCTGCCTCTGTCTCTGAAAGTAATCTGCCTGATCACAATCAGAGGTAACAGGAAGGGTGCACAGATAGATAAAAAATAATAATGCTCTATCAAAAAATCAGACAGGCATTTTTTTTTTCCTTTATTTATCATTTTTCCATTACAATTACATCTTTAAGCATATCTTATGCAATTCTTAAACTTGCCCCCCCCCCCCATCCAGGTGGCATCCCCACAAATACATCCATATAAATACAGAGACAAACAAAACACCAAAAAAAAAAAAAAAAGACTCAAACCAATTTATGTTGATCATTTTGGTCATATCACCAACATTCTGGACCTCTTGCATAAGGAAAAAAAAAAAAAGATCCCAGCAGTCAGACTGTGGGCACTGAGAGGACTAAGATGGCAGTAAAAGAGTGAAGAAGAAAGAAAGATGCATTAAGTAAAAACAAGGAATCAGGAAAAAGGCAAGTTCTTGATATGAATTATAAACTGTGACCAGGTTCTATCATATTTATCCTCCAACCCGCAGACTGTATACCTAATTTTTTCCAGGTCCAATCCCGACAGGCCATTTTATTTGTCTGATATTTCTCTTTTAAAGTCCAACATATTTTTGTATTATGGTGTCTACTAATAATTTCGCAGGCTTGCCCCTGTCAAATCAGAAATTATTAGGTGTACAGACACTCCAGCCTAATAACCTCCATATTTAATGCCTACAAAGATACACAAATGTTTCAGCACTCAGGATAATCATGCATTGTTTATTGCATATATGTCGTGTCCAAAGCATGTGTGCTGAAAAATTCCATATATTGACAGAAACAATAAAATTAGACCCACATATTTTGAATATGGTGTACGGACACTACTTGGTGTATGAACTCTACAAGATTGGAATGGAAATCTGGTTTACCACATGGTCGCATCTCTGTTAGATCTGTAACTAAGTCTTCCTGGTACAGGAATAAATAAACATTTGTGAACAAGTTATAACAATATATCTATAAGGGATATACACCATATTATTGATGGAAGTATATTGGTGTACGGACACTACATGAATTTTGGTGAACAACACACCATTGAAAACATGTGGTTCGACGTAAACATCTGTTTGCCACATTGTTCCCAAATTTTCTGCAGCCAGGGAGCATACCAAAATCTGTCTAGTTGTGCATATTTAGTCATAATAATACTGAAATAACAGGTTCCCATTCTATTATTACAATTAAAGGGCTGTAAAAGAAGGGTTTTCAGAAGAAAATGGTGGATTGTCTTAATACTGAAAATAGGAATTGATAATCAAACAGCTGTTCAACAAAAATGATCAATAAATGAAAAGCAATGTGATGTGTGTATTTTGTAATAAAAAGACACCGGAGTTGAGTAGTAATTATTTATTGTGTTACAAAACATGTACAATAATTTTGCTCTCTTATAACAATAAAATTGTGCACGTTTTCACGCTCATTGGGTCGCCATTTCATCAGTTTTTATCCGATTTTCTTCAAATTTGGAGGATTGCAAGATCTAGTAATAAGATGGCCAAAGAAACAGTTTGGGAATGGTTTTGGGGGGATCTGTTTGCAATACTGATTAATAACTTCTACAAATATACTTGTACACCTTGATTGTAATCAGGCCGAATGTCATTTTTGTATTTTTGCAGATCACAGTGATGTTTTTTAGTGTGTTGAATTAAATGTACATTTTGAGAGGCTAACACTCAACCAACTCAAATGTGATTTTGGCCGGACAGCAGTAGTCTAGTCTTTGTCAAACTGTGAGTGATATTGTGATAAAACCTGGTAACCATTCCCAGTTCCTTCCACTCGCTGTGAATTGCAGTGGCTCTTGGGAATGGCAGGGGAAAACTTCTCTGTGGGGGCATCCTCTTTCACTGACATGCTGAGGTCAAAGGTCATGTTTAATTTGCCGCCCGAGTGCCAACATGCTTTGGACTGCATCCGAGCCCATCTCAGAATATCCTGGCTGACACCTCGTTGCACACTTGTACAGGGTAAACAGCGGCCTTTTGCCTGCACTACATGTATGCCTCAGCTTAATAGTCTTCTATTTAGGTTTTTTTATGACTTTCATTTTTTATAACTTTTTTCCAAACATATCACATCATCACCCATCAAATACTAACCTTAGAGCATTGGTAAATCACCCACCCACCCACCTGTAATCAGAAGCAGTCTGTGTATTTATGTAGTGGCTTTTTATCCCGCCCACATTAACTTTGAGTATCCATGTCTACAGGGGCGCCGCTACCAATTGTGGGCCCCATGAAAGGTAAACATTATGGACCCGTTCATGAAATTACATCTCTAGTCCAGTGTTTCCCAACCTTTTTAAGCCACGGCACATATTTTACATCAGAAAAATCACAAGGCACATCACCAAACAAAAATGTCACCAAAAATATAGTTATTGAAATATAAAGCAAATCTCGTCTCAATTTACTTACTCAGTGTAAAACCTGGACCTGTTAAGTTGAACACAAAGCTGATATTCTTGCAGGAATTAAAGAAAAACACACACAAATCTTCCTCAACAGCTCTGAGTCTCTCTCTTTTCAAGCATGACTGATATAAAGACAAAAAAAGCCCCATAGATAGGCTGTGGAGAAAGGGAACAGAACTGAAATAGTTTTGTTTTCCAGGATGGTGAACTCCTCAGCAGCAGTCACCGGACACTCTCCCAGGGGGGGCAGGGCACATTTGGGATGTGGGGGCGACATTGTTGTGGGCCGTTTGGAACAATAAAGCTGAGAGGGGTGCATCAGCGACCCCCTCGGACAAATTCCCCCACTTACGGATTGAAGTCCGTTGTATAATAGTATGGGAGGCATATCCCCCCCGCCCCAACCCAATACATGGGGTTCACGTGTAACCAGCTAACCCATGTACCATTAGTGAGGGGGACTTTATCAACAGAATGCACTGCATCAGGGCCAGTTTACTTTCACCTTTATTTTGCAAAGGGAAAGAGGGAACTGTCATTGTAGAGCGGATCATTGGTGCGTGCAGTCGTATGTATCTATATCAGCAATATAAAATCAGCAATTTTAAATCTCTTACCCATCATTGTCTGCTTTATGATCATATAGGATGGTCTTCCTTGTCGGCTCGCAGGCTAAATCATTGGCGTATTTTAATTTACAAGTCTATTCTAGGTCTGCTCCCATCCTCCCTTCAGACCTACATCAGCCGGAGAACCACAGACGCTTATAATCTGCGTTCTCAGGATCTTTTCTTGTTGTCTGTTCCTAAAGTTAGAACTGAACAGGGGAAAAAGGCCTTCAGGTATGTAGCCCCATTCACCTGGAATGAACTACAAAAAGACCTGAAACTGAAGGATCTGGTTTCGTTGGACACTTTTAAGAGGATGTTGTATGACTTAGAGAGGGAGACGTCTGGCTGCAGATGTTTTATCTGATGCACTTTTGTCTACATTTCATGAGCACTTTTTGCAGAGTTGACTTTGGAAGGTCTGACTTGTCTATGTGCTTTTTATGTATTCGTTTTATGTATGGAAGTCTGTCTGTGACTATTTAATGTACTGCTACCTGTCTTGGCCAGGACACTGTTGAAAGAGATTCTTAATCTCAATGAGGTTTTCCTGGTTAAATAAAGGTAAAATAAAAAAATATCTACTGTATATTACGCTGCTTGCTTACAGTACCAATCAGGTGAAATTGGATAATCTTGGGAGTACAGTTGGTGTCGGCTGCTGCCTTATCGGTACAGACAGCGGCCTGTCAGCCAGCTGAGCCCATAAGAGAAAAAAAAAAAAAAAAAAAAAAAAGAAGAAACTGGATAATCTTTCATAGCACACCTGATGATTTCTCATGGTACACTTATGTACCGCGGCACAGTGGTTGGGAAACACTGCTCTAGTCGATGTGGGGGTAGGGGTGGGGGGGTGCTCCATATATAACATCACTCACCCTAGCGTGAAAACGAAACTGAAACTTAACATTCTTTCTACATCCAACTCTGGGCTTCTATGCATATATGATACAGGACCTTGCATGAAATATTCACAGCTTCTACCCTGTATCCACTGGACTCCCTCCACTGCTCTATGGGCCCCCCACAAATGCTGGGCCCCATGAATTTGTCATGTTTACCCCCCCTTATCAGCACCCCAGCTTGTATATAATATATACATACACCATACATATCTACACAGAGGTGTGTAATCATACTGTACACTCATACAAACATAAGGTCTGTGATCATTGTCTTCTCAGTGTGGATCCTCTCGGCCTTTAGTCTTTGAAATCTAAAGATTCCAGGTATTTACTCCATTTTAAAAGCTATGTTTCTGTCTCATGCTGCATCCTATATGACATTCTTTCATATGTCGCTACTTTTCCCACTTCCGTCATCCACTCCTGGAACGGAGGCTCTCCATATTTCTTTCAGTTCCTCATGATAATTTGCTTCTGTTTAGTATTAACCTTCTCAGTGTATTCTCCAAACAGCTGACTGGCTGCTCAGAGGAAGCAGTGCCATAATGCTGCAGGTGTAGATCCTCTCTCTCTCTCTCTCTCTCTCTCTCTCTCTCTCGCCCGCCCGCCCGCTGACACTGCCCTTCCCTTTCGTCTTAATATTTGCTTGGAAATGTGGGCCTTTCATTTGCATTACTTGCCGTCTCTCCCATTCGGTTTGCCTTTGTGAGTATTTGTGTTAAATAAATTGTTCATTTTTTGCACAGCCTTTGTCCTTTTGTGTTATTCACCCCTAGACTTTAATTATCTAATCTCTTCTTTCATTTCATCATTCACGACCTCGGCTTCATTTAGTAGATAATTTTGAATTTTTCCTGACGTCTGTGTAAAAACTGTCACTAAATGATGCCTCAAGTCAGCATCATGCTCAGCTAATAGCGTTAACAAGTCTAAATAATTGCTTCTATTCAGGATTCGTCATATTGCCTGACAGATAATTCTTCTTCTTGCAAATGGAGGATACAGTCGATAAAGAGCTTCAGCATGTCCCAGCTCCTCCTGTTTTTTTTTTTTTTACTTTTTTTTTTTTTTACTTTTTCAGCTCCTTCTGGCTCTCATTGCGGACACTAAGCTCATATTTCTATTTCCAACTATTTACATATGTACTGTTTATTTAAAAGATCATTTTACAAGCCAAGAAATTGTACTTTAAGGCAAAGATAATACATGTAGACATCATGATTGTACAACTACATTTGTGGACTGCATCTCTCAACACACGTGATACACATCATTAACACCAAAATACTTGAAGTGATTTTCACCACTTTTAATACTTTTTTTTTTTTTTTTTTTTACCTCAATCTTCTATAATGACATAAAAAAGTATTAAAAGAGGTGTTCAAGTGTGTTCATGTTAAAACTACAGAGACTTCTTCAGTGACTAAGAACAGATCATGGAGAGACAATTACAATTACATTTTGATATCTTTCAGGTGTGTAGTCTTTCTTTTTACATATTTTCAGTGATTCAACTACTTTACTTCAAACTGTGACTTTCACATCTTGTAAAATTATCTTTAAAATCAACCCTTTACATGGCACGCATTGAAATACTCTGAAATTCAAAATTTCAACCATAGTGTGTTATTGGACCTCATCATCTACCTCCTTGTCAGTTGCCATGAAAACAATTTCCCTCCTCTTGCCATAAAACATCTGAGCAGACATTTGCTAAAAAGTAAACACATGCAATAAAGTAACTGTTATAAAGTCATAAACAGACAGAAATGAATGAATTAATTCATTTATTTGTTTTGAGCAGAAGGAAAAATTTAGCATTTTTTTGTGTACAAGGGACTAATTGCAGAGCAAGTACACTAATAAAGAAAGGTGATTAAAGCAAAATAGCAACTGCCATGTACACTAGTAATAAAATAAATTCAATATGTACTGGTCAAAAAGGAGTGGGAAGAAGAAAACTTATTAAATCCCAACCCCATCTCACATTTATACAACATAACACATCACTTTTGCTTCCTTAATGATAAAATTACATCTGTTTAGAGTCTTAATAATGGAAATAACCGATAGAAAACAGATTAGGAAAACTGATGTATATTACAATTAGTAACCATCTAAATGTTAGTCTGCATAATTTATATTACAATATAAAAAACACTTATATTCACTATTCACAGCTTCAAAATTTCTATAAAATCTCTCTGAATCATATTGTTATGAAAACATGCTTCTTGACCTCAGTGAGGCATGGGATTGGCCCATATTTAATGTTTGCGGAAATTTCCTAAAATAGTCACTTGCCTGTTAAAGGGTTAACAAACGTGTGAATAATGACCAAAATATTGCTTGTCTCTCACTCATGACTGTATTAGATAGATATTTCTTCTTCTCTATCTTTGCAGCCAAAAATAGCTCATTTTATTTGATGTAAAAGCTGCCAACCCCTGCCCTAAACTATACACACTGAGCCTTTATTAACCAGTGGCAGCTGAACTTCAAACTGCTGCATTTAGGGCATAACCAGTGGTTTCTTTTGGATCACAAACAACCAAAGGCCATGGGACAAAAGCTCTATTAAAGCTCACACACTGACAGTAATTATGCCTTATCGGGGCTTAATCAGCAGTATAAACGTCCTTTCAGGCAATGTGAGGATGTTGATTTATGAGTGTTACAGCAGATTTGTGTGTTTGTAACACAGAAAAGTGACCTTCCGTTGGGTGCAGTGAACAAGTGCCCCACTTTCTAAAGAACTATGCAGATATTCTGACTTGTTACCCACGCTCCACATGTTGAGAACATGACCCACATTTTCATTTTGAAGTTAAAAAAAAAAAAAAAAAAAAAGAAAAAAAAAAGAGTTCGGTCAGATTAAAATCAGGTCTCCATCATTGTTACAAATTTGAACTGAATTTTCATTGGTGAACTTTAGTGTTATTGTTGGCAAAGTTACTTTTCAGAAACAACAGGTGACAGACTGCTGGTAACTTTTCGAACACACTCCTGTTTGGGTTGAGTTTGTGATGAACTGGACCATAAAGTTGAAAAGGTGTTTTAGGATTACAGTGTCAGAGGGAAAATACTATTGATTTATTTCAATTGGATCACTTTGTTGGTTTGGTGTTTTTTTTGTTGTTTATTTAATTTAACAGTGTGCAGCATAAGACCGGTGGTTTTATTTTACATTCACACAGGGGTGCCAACAGGGTGGCATTTGATCTTCTCAGGGTGGCAGGGGAGATCAGGACCTGGGAATCCCATTGTCAAGTGTATTTGTCTTTTCTGCGCAATTTTCCCACACTTGAAAGGGATGGACTCACTGCTGAAGTATTACTGGATTTCACTCAAATCAAAACACCTTTTGTCCATTTATTTCTCCATTTATTTTAGAACAGGGATCAGGCGATGAGATGATTAGACAATTAGATGATTAGATTAGGTAAAAAATGTTTGCATATTCACCAGTGTCCTCATCTTCAGAGTCTTGCCAGAGGAAATGATGCAGATGGACCTCATGATTTTCCAGCCAGACGGAATTATACATTTTTCTTGATGTCGCCAAGTGCAGCATGAACATCTTACTGGAAACATAGGAGGACAGCACGGATGTTGTTGAGGACATCTGGGCCCTTGATAAGAGGGTCGTTTAGGCTCAGACCTCTGAACCTCTGGCTACTGTTCCAGAGGAGATGGACTGGTGTGGTGACAGAGTTGGGATGGGGCGCGATGAGGTGGCTAATGTACCAGACTGGCCCTGTTCAGCTCTCCAGCACCTCCCTCTGCAACTTGATTGCCGCCTTTCGTTGGACCATTTCATGAACTTGAGCTTCATAAGCCACCTTCCATTCCTTTTCATTAGCCAACTGCTTCTCTGTTCTTAGGAATGTCGCCTCAACAGCCCTTTTCTTATTTGGCAACATGGCTGGGTCTTCGGACCACAGGTACTTGGTATGCCAGTATGGCTCTTCACAATGATGGTCTCCTGCTACGTAGGTCAGCCCCATCCTCACCAGCTCCAGCTCCCACTCTTCAGAGAGAGTCATCTCTTTTCCTCCAGGCTAGCAGTTTCCACAGTGGCAGCCTCTGTACTTTGGCTCGCAGGCAGCGCTGATACAGTCCCACTTCCACCAGTTCAGGAAGTCTTGACTTACAGCTGACCTGGTGACCCTGGTGGCTGGAGGCAGTTGAGTTGGATCTTTGTTGACATACTGTTGATACTTTGCAGCAGCTGTCCTCATGGAGCATGCAAAATTTGTTCTGGATGTATGAGCTGCGATGGTGACTTCTTCTAGGAGGTCTGGATGAGAACTTCCCACTGTCTTCCCCAGCGGCCCATCCCAGAGGACGAGATCCCCCATAGAGCAAACTTTCTGTGGCACCAATTGCCCCCCCTTGTGACTGATAAGGAGGTTGATATGCTGGGGTCTGACCAGTTCTTTGAGGGGGACATCAGGAAAGATCTTTTGCAGAGTTTGTGGTGACACATGACAATGGACCTCTGCGATTCTGTCAAGGCCATAGCACACCAGCTGATGAGATCTTAGGGTGCTGACCTGGAGCTTCAGGAGGTACCTTTTTGTCTTGACTGTGACTTGCATCCTGCTGACTCCATGGACCACCAGGGATACATCCTCACCCCTCAAGTTAAGCTGGTCTCTAGCCTCGTGAGTGATGTAATTGGTATTGGAGGCCAGATCTATCAAGGTGCCAATCTTCTGCCCAGCATTAGCAGTAACTTTGAGAATCATCACAAAGACTGGGAACTCTCTGCTGACAGACTACGCTTAGTAGATGCAGTTGATGCAGAGTTGCAGAAGGCATTTCAGCATTGTTGGGCTTCTCTTCTCTCTACACTCCTCGCTCACACACAGATACATGCTCTTACATTCCTCGCCTCCATCATGAACCTCCAGACACTTCCCACAGGCACCAAGCCTCCTCACTGTGTCCTTCCACTCCGCTGGATTAAGAGATTTAAACTTCTTGCGGTACAGCTTCTTTGAGTGGCTGTCCCCACTGCCAATGACATAGCTGGCCTGATGACCTGTAAACTTTGCCCAACCATGCTTTGGAGGGGACCTGAGGTCTTTTTTATTGGTTTCATCATCTCTTAGTTGTTCAAGCTGCTCGTAGATTTCTTCTTGACTTCTCAGAAATGCCAGAAGTTTATCTAATCTGTCTTCAAGTTGTGAAGTCTCTCAGCTCAAAGCAGCATATACAAGCCACTCCTTCGTTAAAGCTTCTGGCAGCTTGCTCTCCAGGGTCTTTGTAATAAGGGGATTGTTCAGGGGGCTTGTGTCTCCCAGCTCACTGAGGTCATGTAGAGCCTTTTCCACCACATGTATCAGTTCAACAATCTTCCTAGGCTGCTGGCCCTTCACTGGAGGTAAGGCTTGTACCTCCTCAACAATGTTCAAAGTTATTGTTGTCTTATTTCCACATCCTTTGTCTAAAATTTCGTCTGCCATACCATATGCATTGAGGCGGAGATCTTTTGTCACATTGCTCTCTCGACTGTCTAGTAGTTGGAACTTCTCAACTTTAGCTGAGCTGGTGGGCTCCTTTTGCCTTTGAGGCACCTCCCGATCCTTCCTCCAGCGATGAAAATTCTGGTTCCCATCAAACTTTGGGAGTGCTGTAGGTCTCAACTTGATGGTGGTGCTTCTTCCAGTTCTTCGGTTGACATACTTCTACAAGATCTGACAATGCCATTGGCCAAACAGGTAATAAGTCTTGTTGCGGTTGTCCTTTCAGACTTCAACTGCTGCATAGACTTTGATTCAGCCATGGAGCTGGAGGCTTGGATCTTTGGAGCTAGGCCTGCGCACCTTGGGGCTTTAAGGTGTGGAGCTGGGAATGTGCACCTTGGGGCTTTGAGATGTGAAGCTGAGCCTGCAAACCTTGAGGCTTTGAGGCATAGAGCTGGGGCTGTGCACCTTGGGGCTTTAAGGTGTGGAGCTGGGAATGTGCACCAGTGCAACAGTGATCTACTCTCTCAACTGAGTACTGGGTTTCTGACCTTTGCTCATACTACAGTATATTCCAGACAGGTTTTCTTTCTGCAGATTTCACACTGCACTGTCTAGAACTCACAGAAGAGACAGCACCATGGCTCTTCAACCAGGTCCTTGCATACTTTCTAGGATTAAACTTGGAAGTAGGCGGGCCGTTGATATTAACCATCATCAAGTTGAAAGAAGTTTATTCTGCCTTTCTTGTTCACATTTCCAACAATTGCGCATCTTTCAACGAGACGCGCAGTGACCTGTCAATCAACTGGGGTGGTACTGGCACCTGAGGTGTCCAGTCAGTATCAACACACCACCAAAGTGTTGTTAATGTACTAGAAAAAAAACCTGGTATAAGTACTGATAGCAAAATGAAAACATTACTTTGAAAGTGAAAGTTCTGCGCCAACAAATACAAAGTTGGAGAGACAGCTGGGGAGGTGGGGACAGCTGCCTCCCAGGTAACAAACTCTGACAATATGTAACTAAAAGAAAAATTACCTGAAAGATGTAATGGCTTGGAAAGGACGAATTAAGGTGAAAGCTGCAAAGTAACAAAACAAAACAAAAATTCTGCAACATGATGAAAATGACATACATGACATAATTACAAAACGACATAACAAGACAAAGTTGTGTAAGATTAATAAAAGAAAGGGTTAAAAATAATGTAGCAAGACATAGTGGGAACAACACTGTAGAAAAAGACTTAATAAGACTTTTGATGATTTTTAAAAAAAATTATTATTATTATTAACTGTATGAACAGTGCAAATGACATGAAATTTGTCCACTTCCATGTTTGGTCCTGAATCAGATCTTTCTCAGTGAGACCTCAGTCTGAACTCTGAGATGAGAATTCATGTGACGTTTTTGTCATTTTAAATGGACAGTCACAACTCAGTGCTGGAGGGAGTCACTCACATGTTGTCAAATGGTCCAAATGCAGCAAATAACATGAATGCAGCAGTAAAACTACAGAAGTAGTAAAAAGTAGCAGTAAAACACAGAGGAACTGTGTAACTGCACAGTGAATAGGCTGCTGGAAATGCTCTGTTAGGTTAGAAGTAAGTGGTTGAATGCACAGCTCTTACATGTACTGTGTTAGTAGATTTACTGAAAGAGAATATGTGAATACTTGACACTCCTCTGCTTTTGTGCATGTAGTTAAGTCCAGGACTGTGACCAGCTGACAGTGAAATCTGAGACTGGCCACGTTTAAACAATTACTGTGGACAGCCCACGGACGTAAATGAATAAATAAATAAAATCTGATATGAGCAGTAAATCAAAATTGAGCACTAAGGCTGACAGTGAACGCAGCCTTAGCGCTATTTGTATTTGTTTTGTTTATTCTGATTCAGATCCTGTTTTTTTTTTTTTTTTTTAACCCTTTCATGCATAGTGGTCACTACAGTGGACAGTTATTCTACAGCTGTTCTCTTGTATTTTCATGGATTTTATTGTTTTAGTTCCATATCAGCCAACACAGTGGACGCCTGTGCATCATCCCATACGTTGTAATTCATACCATTACTGTAACTTTGCTGTTTTTGATAAACCTGATCTGCACTAACATGTTTAAGTGTAAATCAATAGCTTGTTATTGTTAATAGACTGTAATTAACCATTTTTCTTAAACACATTTTTTTTTTTGCATATTATCACCATAAAGTGAGCAATAACTAATATTAGAGTATGTTAAAATGTGACAAAACATCAGATTAGCAGCATTTTAAAAAAATGTATTTCATAGTTTTCACACAATTGTATCTGTAAATACGTGTTTCTTTGCTTCAAAAATTAAATGCATGACGTCCAGCTGAGTGGATATTTTTGCAACTTTTTGAAAAATAGGTTCATAAAAATTTTTTGATCACATTGTTTTTTTTATGCCTAAAGAGGAATAAAAACACTCATGAAAAATAACTTGATAAGGGTCAAAAAAACAGATTTCAAAATTTCTGTGAAGGGACATTTTAGAGATAATTTGACCCACATTTTTACTTTTTAAATTCATTTTTGCTTTAGTTGGACCATTAGGGATTATCCAAAACAAGGAGCTACTTTATAGTGAAATAAATGTTGGAATGGCAATCGATTAAAGTTCGCTCTCTGACGGGACATTACTGTGTTTTGACCCATTAAGGTTCTGATAATTCATGCATGAAAGGGTTAATTAATCAACCCCATAATAGTTTTAAGGGCTTTCCTGCATGGTCGAGATAATTTTATAGTTGTTAGTACGTTATTGTCTGACATCTGACATTTGGTTTGGTGGTATGTGGTCGATATAAGTCCTGTTGATTGTCCACATGCTTTTAATTTGCTCGTGTGTTTGAGTGTGTGTGTGCGCGTGTATGTGTAAAAGACCATATGTCACAGGTGTCAAACATGCGGCCCGGGGGCCAAATCTGGCCCGGCAAAGGATCCAATCTGGCCCGTGGGATGAATTTGTGAAATACAAAAATTACACTTAGACCAATTAGATCTCAAGTGGGCCAAAACCAGTAAATTACTATCATATTAAACCTATAAATAATGAAAACAGCCAATTTTATCTTTGTTTTAGTGTAAATAAAAAGTAAAATTACATGAAAATGTTTATATTAAAAACTGTTATTTCACAAAAAATGTGAAAAACCTGCAATGTCTTAAGATAAATAAATGCAGTTTTACCAATATTCTGCCTGCTATTAAATGTTTTGTGCATCTGTAATTGTAATGTAAGTTGTAATGCACATGTGTAAATGATAAACTGATAAACTGAGGCATAATATTGGTAAAATTGGACAGGGTTTTCTTAAGATGTTTCCAGTTGTTTGTGTTATTCAGATTTTTGTAGATGTTAAAAAAATCATGAATTAAGCCAAAAAAAAAAAAAAAGAAAAAAAAAATCTTGAACTAAGTTAAAAAAAAAAAAAAAAAAACCTTGAGTCAAGCAAAAATAAAAAATAAGAATCTTGAATTAAGCAAAAAATAAAATAAAAAAATAATAAAAATCTTGAATTAAGCCAAAAAATCTTGAATCAAGCCAAAAATTTTTTTGAATTAAGCAAAAAAACAAAAAACAAAACTTTAATTAAGCAAAAAATCTTGAATTAAACCAAAAAATTATTGAATTAAGAAAAAAATATCTTGAATTAAGCAAAAAAGAAAAAAAAATCTTGAATTAAGTAAAAACAAATCTTGAATTAAGCCCATAAAAATCTTTAAGCAGCAAAAAAAAAAAAAAAAAAAATCTTGAATTAAGCAAAAACAATCTTGAATTAAGCAAAAAAAATCTTGAATTAAGCAAAATAAAAAATCTTGAATTAAGCAAAATAAAAAATCTTGAATTAAGCAAAAAAAAAAATAAAAATCTTGAATTAAGCCAAAAAATCTTGAACTAAGCCAAAAAAATTCTTAAATTAAGCAAAAAAACAAACAAACAAAAAAAAATACTTTAATCAAGCAAAAAAAAAAAATTGAATTAAACCAAAAAATTATTGAATTAAGAAAAAAAAAATCTTGAATTAAGCAATAAATAAATAAATAAATAAATAAATAAATAAATCTTGAATTAACCAAAAAATAATAATAATAATAAAAAATCTTGAATTAAGCCCAAAAAATCTTGAATCAAGCAAAAAAAAAAAAAAAAAAAAAAAAAAAAAAAAAATTCTAATAATAATTATATATTGTTAAAATTGCACTTGTTCATGTTATGGGACAATACTGTGTTTTGACCCATTAAGGTTCTCATAATTCATGCATGAAAGGGTTAATTAATCAACCCCATAATAGTTTTAAGGGCTTTCCTGCATGGTCGAGATAATTTTATAGTTGTTAGTACGTTATTGTCTGACCTCTGACATTTGGTTTGGTGGTATGTGGTCGATATAAGTCCTGTTGATTGTCCACGCGCTTTTAATTTGCTCGTGTGTGTGTGTGCGCGCGCGTGTATGTGTAAAAGACCATATGTGCTAGCGTGTTGAGCTCGCGCCGTACGTATCCCCGCAGCAGCACAGGCACACACGCGCGCGCACAATATTATTGGCTACTGCTAGTGAGAGAGCGAGAGAGAAAGAGAGAGAGAGAGAGAGAGAGAGAGAGAGAGACTCCCGATTTGATGCACGAGGAGTCGCGAGGAGCTTCCGATGACAGACAGTGGATCGGCTGCCTCGCGCTGACTCCACCACCTGAACATTTAGCGAAACAGTAGCGACTGAGCGAACAAACAAATGTAAGCAAAGACGAACAGGAGGAGCGAAGAAGAAAGAAGAAGCGGAGGAGAGCAAAGGGGGGCAGGCAGGCAGCCGGCTGGACCCGGGACCGGGAGCCGCGCGTCCGCAAGGGGCAGAAATTAGCGCCACGAGCGTCACATCCCATCAGCCCGAGCTCTGAGATGACAAAGGTGGGTAACGGTGTGTCCCATTGTGTCTCTGCTATCTGCGTCCTACATGGCGCGTTTAATCCCCGTGGTAGGGTAGTCATGTCTGCTGTGATAGAAAAAAAAGACCACGGCTCCGGTGTGTGTGTGG
Organism: Sphaeramia orbicularis; assembly: GCF_902148855.1. Taxonomy (NCBI): domain Eukaryota; kingdom Metazoa; phylum Chordata; class Actinopteri; order Kurtiformes; family Apogonidae; genus Sphaeramia; species Sphaeramia orbicularis. Next base: position 40,959,696 of record NC_043974.1, on the reverse strand, counting down.
CACGAGAGGGCAGTTATTTAGGGGCGTTGTGTTCCTACGGAGTCCGCTTTTCTTCTCCGGAGCTCCGTGTTGGACCGTTTACGCACCGATAGCAGCGGCGTGTTAATAAACGCAGATTTATGGAAAAGCAGAGCTACTTGTTTCTCCTTTCGGGGGGGGGGGGTGAAAATGCATTCCCAGTCGACATGTGTGTCATTTAGAGGCGCGGCGGAATGATTCCAGCACGACCCCCAAAAATCTAATCTGATCTGGCCCACATTAGGAGACATCTGAGAGGGCTGGAGATGTTGTTGTTGTTGTTGTTGTTGTTTATGTCCTGTAACAGGCGTCGTGTGTGTGTGTTGTGAGGATGGTGAAGGAGGGAAGAGGGACGGGGGTTTGTGTGTGTGTGTGTGTGTGTGTGTGTGTGTGTGGTGGGGGTGTTTACCGTGAACGTCTCCTTGAGCGCCCAGGGCTTGTCGTAATGATTGATTCAGCTTGTTCATTCACATTAAGAGTGTGTGGACACCTATAGTGGCAAATGAATTAAACAGCACATTAAAATTAACCGCAGCACGTCAGTCTGGATCTTCTCTGTGAGGAAGGCAACAATTAATGACAAACTATTTATATATGTACACCAAGAGGTAATGAAGTAGCCTTCTTGTTGTTTTCAGCTATCTCTATTTTTCTGAAAAAATAAATAAATAAAAAAGACAGTAACAACACAAACATGATGTTGGATTGATGATGAAAATGACACATGACAATAAAAAAAAAGTTAAAGGAGATTAAAATGATGTAAAAGACATAAGTGTAATCAAGTGCTTGTTTACTTAATTTGTTTAGATTTCATGTTGCCAAACAAAGTGCAACATTTTGAACTAGAAAAGCACTCGGAGAGCGCAGACCTCTGCCAAGGCAGGTCAGCCCCCCCCCCCCCTGACATTTTCATCCAAATCCATCCATAACTTTTTGAGTTATCTTGCACACGGACAGACAGACAGACAGACAGACCAACGCTGGCAAAAACATAACCTCCTTTGCGGAGGTAAAAAAGTGTAAAAAGGTTCAATTCAGTTTTATTTCTTTAGCATTCATTATAAAAAATGACTACTTCACAATATTAATAATAATGATAATAATACATCACACTTTTTTGGACACTCAAAGACTCTTCACAAACAAACAAAAAAGAATGTCAAAAAGAAAAAAAATCAGATCAAGACTGTATAGAGAGGAAACCCAACAAATCTTCCAGGTGTAAGTTCAAGGCGACATTAGGGAAGAAATATTTCTTTTACAAAACCTCCAGGTAGCCTCGACGGGCTGAGGTTAGTGAACAGAAGTGAGAAAAGAACAGCATAGAGAAAGAAAGAACAAATAACACAGACACTGGATGTCAAAGACAAACACTGAGGAGGTAAGAGTCTAGAACCACTTAGTGAACTGGAGACAAACAGGACCAGTACCTAAGAAACCTGGAGAAAGGAATAGGAAGAGAGATGATAGAGAGGGAAAAGCACAGGGACGGCACAAATTTAGTGGCATATAATGATAAAATGTGCAGAAGACATGATGAGAAAAGTAGGCATAAATGATCTAACAGTATGAGATGTAAGAAGAGTAATAATGTAAAAAGACATAACATGCTTAAATTACCTAAAAGCTGTAATGAAAAAAACACGGAACAAGAAAAGGGAAACAATTTGAAAACAGATGAGATGAATAACATAACAGAGGTAACCAGGAAAAAAGAGGGAAAAGATGAGAAAAAATGTTCAAAGCATAGTGAAGAGAAAAGGCATTGTAAGAAAACAGTCAAATGTTAGGGGCGGTTGTGGCTCAGGAGGTAGAGCGGGTCGTCTAATAACCGAAGGGTTGGCAGTTCAAATCCTGCTCTATCATAGTCATGTGTTAATGTATGTGTGTGAATATTTGGTGGTAGTCAGAGGGGCCGTTTGGTGTGAACTGGCAGCCATGCTTCTGTCAGTCTGCCCCAGGGCAGCTGTGGCTGCAGATGTAGTTTACCACCACCAGAGTGAATGAATAATGGATCAATAATGTAAAGCGCTTTGGGTGCCTTGAAAAGCGCTATAGAAATGTAATCCGTTATTACTATATAAACGATGTATCAAGACGAAAGCAATATAAAAGATGTAACTGAATGAAAATGTACTAAAAGTTAATGAAACCAAAACTGATTTTTGCTTTGGATTGAACTTAATGTTCATCATTTTCAGTCTGTTGTTTTCTTTCATAATTGAATGGTTTCATAGTCTTCACATTATGTCAATATAACATGAGGTTCACTTCACTCTTAACACAAACAGCTGCTAGAAGTGTCGTCAGAAGGCTGACTGACACGTTGAGTGCTTTTCTGTACCTGGTCCTTGTCGTTTTTACTGCAGCACACAGGCTGAATCCTCTATTTCTCCTTGTGTCTTATCTGTACGTGTACTGTTGGAAACTAGCCTATATGTGGACTTTTGCCACCTCTGCTGTTTAGTAGGTTAACACCTCTGCTGACAAATTAATTAAACAGCACGCTAAAATGTACCACAGAAGAGTATCAGTGGGAACCTCTCCTGCCGGAGGATAGAAGCAGCCATTAATAACTATTTATATCTGTGGCTTCACTGGATGGACCCTAATTGTGGGTTCAATATTTTCCATGACACACATTTGATTCATTTCCATTAGTCTGGCAGGGAATGTTGGCTCATGTTTTTGGTCTGGGTTTGTATTTACAGCATATTGGCGAAGTGGATGTTGATGCTGTTGATGCCTTTTTTTTTTGTGAATGGGCTCTAGGGGATATGCTGTAAATGTAGGAATGTCAGAAAATTCCTTCGGGTATTTTTCCCATTCTTATTTCCTATTTAAAAGTTTTTAGAAAGAGGATTTTCTTCCTTCTGCACCTCTGTGACTTCGGAACCTCAGAGAACTCTCTGCTAACAGTTAGCTGAATAAATTTTCTTGCTTTTCGTGCATTGGTTGCAAAAAAGAACTGCAAAAGCAATGTCATTTGCATAGAGGTATTTCAACATGCAAAGTCGTTTCAGAGCTCACCTGTGTGCATTTGGTGCATTGAAATCAACTGTAAAGCAATAAAGTAAGAATAAAAGTAATTTTTAGTTTTTTCATGATGTACAGGGCTTTGCATCAAAGCAAAAACAACTTAAAAGATGGACTGTGGTGAAAATGATGGAAAAGACCAGATGAAATCAGACAAACCTGTACTTCCTGATTTTATTTTAGTTGTTAATTGCAATGTGTCATGATGAATACAACATAAAAGACAGTTAAATGTGGTTTCACACTATTGTTTCTGGTAAAACCATGACAAATGCATACCAAACAGCACCAAATTTCACAAATCTAGAGGCCGAATTCTAAACTATGATGTTCAGAGTAAAATGAAGTAAACAAAATGTTGAAATGATAATCATGAAAATAACTGAGGTTTGCTCACTTCTGTCCTTGTCTCATTGGTCCACTCCTGCTGCTGTCTGTGTGTCAGTGTGTCTTTGCGTCCGTCCCTCTCCTCCTCTGTGTTTTGTGTAAGTAGGTTAGCATAAGGTCTGGGGAGGTGACTTAATAAACCCTTTTCGCAGTCATTTACAGGCACAGACCTGAAAAGGTTCCCGTTTTCTGGCACGTCCGCAAGAAAGGCACAAGACCGAGTGATGAATGTGCTCTCTGTTTGGCGAATAGCAATGCAGGGAATAACAATGGAGCTGAAGGGGTGGGGGTAGCGACACATACTTGTAAATAAATGCTCACACACTCACAAACACACATGTACACACAGCGTCTCGGAAAAAGTCAATATGATAAAGTGTACTGTGCTGACTAAGACTCAGTGCGTTACTGTGTTAAAGCGCATCATGACAGTCGCTTTAGACGAAGGGCACCCCTTAAAGGCCAGCGCGCTGGGAAAGGAGTTTATTTATACAATATGAGCCCATGATATACAGCTCTGTGGCTGGATGCTCTACAGCAGCATCCCTGAAGATGGTTATGTTCAGGCCCCGAGCCAAAAAACAGCACTCTTTATGCTTCACTGGAACCAGAGAGGTTTGTAACAGAGCAAAAATTCCTCCGTTGTCCACGTCATGGTCAGTATGTTTAAGTTAAAGGGAAGTGTTTGCATTCTAGACACCAGTGTGGACTGTGTTATGTGTTGAAGAAGAGGATCGGTGCATATTTGCCTCGTTTAAGGACTGGTCGCAAAAGCAGTTCAACTTCTTACTATTCACCGAGTCACCAGACACTCATTTTAGGTCAAGGTTAGTGTTACATTTGGGCCATGTTTAACTGATGTACTTTAGATTATGTTTCAGCCTCATGAAAGTCGAAAATGTACCCCAGTCAGTGAAGACTAATGTATGCAGACTGTTCTGTCACTACAGACGTAGGGTTAGGCGTTTATTGAACACTGTGGATGTTATAGGTTAAACTAGTATTAGGGGATGTTTTGTGAATGGGTTTTTGGTTCGGTGCTTGAAATAAGGTCTGTGGTTGAACAAATGTTTAATTCATGTTTTATGATACACAAGTAGTAGGGGTGCACGATATTTGAAAATATTGACATTCTGATTTTTTTTAACCCTGCATTATGTATTGCAATATGAAAAAATAATCAGGAGGATATAATAGCTGTGTGGTGCTGACGTAAATGGTCAAATAAATTAGTTGTGTTTCCTCTCGGGGCAACAGGTGCAAGACACTGTTGACACAGAACACGTGTTTCAATATCATCCTTCTTGTAGCTGAAATAATTCCAGATAACTGATGTTGCTTTTCTTTTTGGCACCAAGTTTAACCCTGAGATACTAGGACAAAGAAAATGTCAAATTGTAGTCACTAAAAGATTTCAGTAGAAGGTTAAAAGGTTAAGAAAAAGTGACTTCTTTTAAAAAAACAAACAGCAGCGTCAAACTGAAGAGAATACATCAGAATGTCACAATATCAACCAACAGAAATTATTCATAATTTTTTTGGCAATATTGCACACGGGCTTACTCTTACTACCTCTCCATTGTCAGTATCAAATTTCCAATAGGCTCTATCTGGACAAATCAACAGATTTCACATCACAGATTACAAATCTAAACAACTTTATTCTTGCCATGTAACAAAATTGACAATTATGATTCAAACCTCCCTTTCCCATTGTTGCTTTGCCTGTCGCTGTAGCTGCAGTTTTAATGAAGATGATACAATATGTTTATGCTGCATTGCTCTGATGACCAGCCATGGTGAGGGGCTTCTACAGTAGCGGAAAAAATGATTAGACCATCAAAAGTCATCAAAAACAATAGTTATGCAATCATGTACTAACTCCTGTGTGTATCATGTGACTAAAACAGACAGAAAAGAAAACATGGAATGCCTAAAAGCACTGTTTTTGTCAGTACAATGTCATAGATATTGATGTAAGAACTGAAGTGATTTTGGTTATTATCAAGAAAACCATGGAAAATGTCTAGATATCAGCTCTGAAATTAAATTTTTATGGGATATTTTTATTGTTATCGTTATATTTGTCCAAACAAATGTACCTTTAGCTGTACCAGACATTAAAATGAACAAGAAATTGAAGAAAACAAGGGGTGGTCTAATAATTTTTTCGCGACTGTATATGTGTGGTGGAAGTGCAATAAGCTGGTAATAAAACTGAGCCAAAGTGAGTAAAGTTGTGAGGAAAAGTGGTGTTAGAATCCCCATGAACCTGAGTGGTGTGTAATTGCCTATATTTATGTGTTTTCTATAAAAACAGGGATTTGGAGAGGGGGCCCACTTGTTCCTGAATAGCCCAGTCTGCTCTGAGTGGGGACGCAACGATACATAATGACTCACTTGTAGGTCCCCTGCAGGGTTTATAATACAAACACAAAAGCAGACCGTCAAAGGATTCTATCATACAAATGTTTGTCGATAGTTAGGCTAATTGCGATACCTGTTAAAACTGTTAGCAACTACGAAGCTGCATCAGACATTGTTTGCATTGTTTCAGTTTTGGCTTATGTGATCTGTCTAACTGTTGATGAGTTCAGCTTGTGCATTTATACGTAGGACTAGAGGTTGACTGATATGGGTTTTTCGAAAGCTGATGCCGATTTTTAAAAAATTTGGTCTGCTGATATCTACACCAGATTTTTGAGGTCGATACTTAAGGCTGATTTTTTTCTTTTTTTTTTAAAAGCACATTGACCGTAAAATACAATTGAAACACTCACATAATTAAGATTTTTATGCTGCAATGTTAATACATGTACACATAGGCCTTTCACTCTTTTAACATTTATTGAACTTCAAGTGCTGCCCACACAGGTGCCTGATCAAATGACTTAACATTTTTACCACTGAGCAAATATCGGCTTTCAAAAAAATAAATTAAGGCTGATGGCTTATATTGAAAAAAATCAATATGTCAGCCTCTACATAGGACTGGGTAATAATCCAATGACATAATTACAGTATATTTGTATATTGTAGTAAGTATCATGTACATTTTCCTCTACAGCTTGGTTGTTGTCAACTAAAACATTTACAAAAAGCTTCACTGTTTTGTTCTCATGTAAATTTTGATGTTTTTATCATAATTGTCTTGATGTTATCAATGGTTCAGTCAAGTTTTTTTCATCTTGTTTGTTATTTACACAGTTTTCATCTGTCATTTTCATCTTGTTAAATAAGGACTCAAATCACAGACGCTCTTTTTTCATCTTTTTTGCATCACTTTTTTCATGCTTCATCATCTTTTACAACATTTACATCCTGTTACTACGTGTTTGTTTGGTTACATCCTACAGGAATAACTTGAATCTTCTCTCCTGGTTTTCCTCACCCCCCCCAGGACCAATTCCAGCCCTTTAACTTGAATAAAATAATGATGTGACAGCTGTATATGGGAACATTTATCCAGTTGTTGAAACCACTCAGTGGCCTTTAATACAACAGCATTAATTAACTGTGACTGGTGTTGGTTTTGTGAGTTTTTCCTCTATTCCAGCCTTTTGGTGAATATTTAATTCAGTTTATTCACAAACAAACAAAATGTCAAATGAAATGTAAAGGGCATTTGAAATAACTGCCACCCAGAAAAGTGTTTGAAAGAAAGAGCCTTGATACCAGACAGCCAAAATCCAAAAGTCGACTCTTCAAAACAGCAATGAACAAACCCGGGGGTGAAGCTGTGGTGGATCTGACTGGAACTGTGGCAGATCAGACCAGCAGGTCTGTCTAATGAGTATTAGTGGAGCTTGTTTAAGATGGACCATGAGCCTGAGTGATTAGAGTGCTTGTGATTAAAAATTTACTTGTGGGCATCTCGGCCCACTGCAGAGAACTGAAGCTGTGTGTGTGTGTGTGTGTGTGTGTGTGTGTGTGTGTGTGTGTGTGTGTGTGTGGTGTTTGCATTTGCATTCGTAATGTGTGGATGGGAGCCCATGCGAGATTAATGCCCCATGTTAACAAACCTCTGGACTGACCCTGGTTAGCGTTGTATTATCACACACATACCACTCACACACACTCCACTTGATCCCCCAGTGGGTTAGGCCTGAACATGTACCGACTTCATGCCATACAATATCAATGCACACGCGTAGACCCAAACACACACTGAACACCAGCCAACCTTCAGCCACTGTGATGCATGCATTAGAGCAGGGGTGTCCAAACTTTTTTTAAAGAGGGCCAGATCTGATAATGTGGAGATTGCCAGGGGCCAGTGGTCCCTTTGGACGTTTTTTAAACAGTAAAAATTACATATAAATGTGCTGTTCTACAATAATTTTATTTTCATTGTCACAATATAATTTTTTTAAATGGCAATGTAACCAAATCTACACCACTCAGGTGTGAACAAATTAAAAAAAAAAAAAAAAAATTCTGCCTTCCTTTCACATCTGGAGTCAGATAACATAGAACAAACTGTATGGAGTATCTTAAACTTCCAAAAAGTTGATAAAAAATCTTAACCCCACATTCATTTTAAACATGACTTATATCAGTAATCATTACTCATATATTATTCAGTAATGTAAAGTCTGTTAACGTTTAAGATGAAAACATATGACTCTTACTCTTGTCTTTCACAAAATCATTCAGAAAGTAATATTTGTGTCACATCTACAAGTACATAACACCAGCAATTATAGGCAACTAACCTGGCAACTTGGTAGTCTGCCTTGGTGGTGAATTCATTGAACTCCCAGGTTCACATGAAGAGTCACTGTTGTGAGTTTAAAGCAGCTTGAATTTGCTTCACTTTTTCAGAACGCTCACTCCCTGCTAGCTTGTCGTATGCGTTAGCATGTTTTGTCTGCTAGTGTGTCTTTACATTGAATTCCTTAAACAAGGCAACAATCTCTCGACAAATTAGGCAAACACAATCACCTCGATTTTCAGTGAAAAAAAATTGTAAATTCCCATCTCTCCTGGAAGCGGCGGCCCTCACTGTCAACTTTCCTTTTTTTTATTTACAGGCGCCATGGTTAGAAATTAGCGAAAATGGTTCACGGCAAGGTCACAGAGCCAGATAGAGTTAGAGTGGTGCTGCCACCATGAGGTGAAAGGAGAAACTGCATTTTGAACCTTTTATGATTCATGTACTCGGATCAACAGTCCAAGCGGGCCATAAAGAATACATTATAAAAACCCAAGCTGTGGGCCGTAGAAAATCTGACCGCGGGCCGTGATTGGCCCCCGGGCCGGACTTTGGACATGCCTGCATTAGAGGATCGGTGCAGTTTGTGCTCATTGTGGTTTATGATTAAATTGATTTTGATGTACGCTGCTGTGTGTGCACATGAATAACACCAGAGTCCGGGAGGAGGGATATAACACAGAACAAGTACCACATTACGAGACTTTAGTGGAGTTTCCATACCTATACTTTTCTGTACTTTAATCTTCAGAGTTATTTTTCTGAATGCTTCCTTTTAGTCCCTACTTTTTAACACCTATCTGCTGGGATGTTGTACGGGGGGGGGGGGGGGGTAAACATGACAAATTCATGGGGCCCAGCATTTTTGGGGGGGTGGGGGTTCCAGTGGATACAGGTTAGATGTTGTAAAAATTTCGTGTAAGAATATATATAAAAGAGGCTTTGAAGTCGGGAGTTGGACATTGAAAGAATGTAAAGTTTCAGTTGCATTTCCAGCTAGCATAAGTGATCATGGACTGCACCCCCATGTATACCCCCCCCCCCCCCACACACACACACACACACACACACACACACACACATACTCCAAAAGATTGACAAGATGCTGAATTTTATGAAGGGTCCACAACATTTACCTTTCATGGGGCCCATAATTGGTAGCACTGCCCCTTGCCTATCTATATTTTGTACTCATTGCTTTCAAAATTTGGCTCAGTAACACATAAAAACACAAAAGGACGGTAACAAAACCTAACTACACAAAAACTAGGTGATGTAATGACTAGAAAATTATGTACAACTACAAAAACAACTGGATCACTGAGAAAAGGTATCATATTTTTAGTTGTGCCACTGCCATTGAAAACTGATTTACACACTGAAGTGAAGTTAATGTTCAATATTTTTTAGCTGTTTATGATTTGAAGTTAGAATGGCTTAATAATCCCTATGCTTTTTGATTTCTGTCTTGCACTTTATAACTGTTGCTGCAGTGAAATAGGTGAATAAATATCTACTTTTACCAGTGTTTGTATATGTTTACTTGGCTACACAGGAGCCACAAATGCTGTAATATTTCAGATTAGCAGCGTTTCAGAAACAAAGGTGTGCAAAGTTCTAAATGACATGTTGGTTATTAAGGATTCAAAGATTTTTATTGTCATACCAGCACACATTTACACATGACATTGCACAAAATTTGTTTACTCGAGGTCTCAGATTTAGCCCAATAAAATCTATATATAGACAATATGTACATGAGAAAGACTTTTGTAAAATTTTTAAAATAAAGAAAAAGAAAGACCTGTGTATAAAAACACTTGTGCAAAATGCGAGGGGAGGACATCTGATTGGCCACTGGTCTGTATTGCACTTAACATGTTTATGCATTTGGCAGACGCTTTTTTCTTTCCGAAGTAATATTGTGAGGTAGAGTGTAAAGTGTTCATCATGCAGGGATGAGGGGTATATGGGGGGGTGATGTCAGGGCTACAGAGCACCATCTGAGTTCCTTATTGCATCAGACTGATATCCTAGTGAGCTGTTTGGCCAAACCTGAAAATGGGACACATCTGCACATCGGCACTTTGTTCCCAAATAAAAACAAAGAATCTAGTTGTAATATATTTACATTAAATGTTTATTTTAAAGCATGCTGCATTCATCATTCGACATTGAACACTGGTTGTGGCGTGTTATTCGTGGATGTTCTGCTGTGGCTGCTCGTGCCAGATGAAGACAGATGGACATGGGTTTTGTCGGGTTTTGGGCCTGGCTCCAGAGAGCGTCCTTTGGTGCGAATGATTTCATCTACTTGTAGATGTCCAACAGCCAGATTCCGACAGACCCAGGATTAAATGGTCTAAGCGGGAAGATTATAGGGGCAAAGTCCTGTATCTGGATGGCCTTGCTGTTGAGCAAAACACGAAATGCATTATTTATTATTAATACTGAGAGCATCTCTGTTGTTGTTTCTGGGTTTGCTCCTCTGTTTTAGCCTCCCTGCTACCTCAGTCAGGAAAACAAATACCTGGGCTTCAAACTCCAAACTGAATTTTCATGCATGCAGAACAGCATAATTTGTTTAGTAATCCAATCACTCAAACTGTAGCAATAAATTAGCTAAAATATAGATTCATACAGTGTTATGATGCTCTAGTGCATGTGCATAGAACGTTTCATGGATAGTTTTTGATGTAATCATATTAAAGTGGATCAGTGTTTCCAATTACTGTCATGGACTGTGGAGCCCCACCATAGTCCGTTTTACTCCAATGCAGTCTTGAACTGAAAATATTATGGCAAGAGTCTCATTTATTTAACTACGTTCACAATTTAAATTAATTTGGGACAAACCTGTAGTGTGCTGATATTTTATTACCACTGTAAGCAGTGATGTAAATGAAGCCAACCACATACATTACATTTGACAATATACACACATGAGTACACACACATTCTAACCAGCAGCCTCTGAAACTGCAAAGAAAAAATCCACCTGTATCAGTTAGTTAAGGTAAGTATGTATTTTTCTGGTAACATTACTGTTTGTTGTTTATTAGTTAACTAATTACTGTTTGTCAGTTTCTGGTGTTAGTTTTACAGTAAACTGTGCAGATAGTTTACATTAGACCAGAGGTGTTAAACTCATTTTAGTTCAGGGGTCACATACAGCCAAATTTGATCTCAAGTGGACCAGACCAGTAAAATAATAGATTAATAACATATAAATAATGAGAATTTCTCTGTGTTTAAGTGCAACAATGTAAAATTTAATTAAGAAAGTTTTTACATTTACAAACTATCCTTTCACAAAAATGTGAATAACCTGAAAAACCTGAAATTTCTTGAGAGAAATAAGTGCAATTTTAATATTATGCCTCAACTTATCATTCATACATGTGCATTTTATGTAGATCACAGTGGATCTACAAAGGCACAAAACATTTAGTAACAGACACAGTAGTGTTGGTAGTATTGAGTGTCTTTTTTAAAAAATATATATTTATCTTGTGCGCTAGTTTTGGCTCATCTCTGAGAATCTCTGGTGTAAAGCATGGGTGTCAAACATATGGTCCATATGTTTGACACCCATGCTTTACACCAGAGATTCTCAATTGGTGGGTTGTGACCCAAAAGTGGGTCACAAACCCATTTTCAGTGGGTCGTTGGCCTTTGTCTGGGCATAAAATAATGTTAAAAAACCAATCATGTGCTTTATGTTTTATGGAGCTGAGCCCTGCCCATTCACACTCTCCTTCAGTAGGTGGCGGTAACCCCCTGTCACGCCAATTAACACCAGATATTTCACAGCATAAAAGAAGACCCAAAAGTTTCTGTTCATACCATGGCGAAACTCAAGGATGACAATGACCACATCAGATATGGTTTTACCTACACTGGACAAAAACCTCAGTGTGTTTAATTCTTGAATAAATGACTGAATGCACTTCTTACATTTTTAACGGAGTGCACTGTTTAGTTTTGGTTCAAATATACCTAATGTAGCGTTAAACTGAATATTTCCATCTTTAGCGTCACCACTTGCTGGTCATTTTGGTTTATTAAACTTGTCTTCTGTGTTTTCAAACTTTGATATTCTATATTATCTCAGGTTCGAAACACACCAGCTTTTTATTAAATACATTTGAGAAGTTTAACTTTTATCAATTTTGTTTGCAGCTTGTCATTGAGGGGTGGTAGTGGTTCACAAAACCAGACCAGTTGAAAACCACAGCTTCAGACCAAACATCCAATTATTCACTGGGTATAAAACAAGTTCAGGACAGAGCAAAAAGACAACACTGACAGATTGTCAATAACTGAGTACAACTGATTCACTGTGCACTTAAAATGAGTTTAGAGCAGGTTAAGTTCGTGCACCGGTGTATCCGTGTCTCATCGTTTTGTTGTTTGTTGTTGATCGTAAAGGCTAGCGTTGTATGTACATCCCTGCTTTAGCCCCGGTAACAGCGCTGTTCCCATGAACCTGGAGGAAACACAAGCCCCTCTGAGGAGGGAAAGACAAGACTTATACACCACATCAAACAAAACACAGTCAGCCAGGAGAACAAATGACGCTGGTCAGTAAGGACACACTGTTGGCTATCATCTCCACGGTCTGCAACAGCGGGCCATTCGATACGTTATCTATAGAATCAGAGGCAGCAAATAATACAGAAACCAGATACTCCAAACTGAATATCTTGTTTCGGGAGCAGGCTCAATGGAGGGTTTCATCAGAAAGTTTGAAGAACACATGACACCACTGAGTTACTGAAGTACTTTATATGATAAGGAACTTTAGGTGAAGTGCTTTCTCTTTGCCCCCTTGCAGAGTTCAACTGGTACAAACCACTTGTACCATCTTCAACTTGAATGCATTGTTTTGCTTCAAGAGGCTACAAGCGTACAGAAATACCAGGAAGGAGGTTCACATTTCGGATCGTTTTTCTCATAAGTTTGCCCTTTTAATCCCAGAGACTTTCTTAATTTGACCTGCGAAAGTAATTTCTCAATACTTTTTCTCCTTGAAATTTGACACTTTATTATCAGAGAACATCCAGGTTTGATTATGAGCTGCATAAACACTGTTGGTTTTCTCTTTGTAATTCCGGTCTTGTGTTTGTTTTTCCTTTTTGATCCATCTGCCTTAATTTGCTTGGTCTGGCCCTCACCTTATTCGTGGTGGAGTGGTGTGTTTCATCTAATAAACAGAAGGAACTTAATGAGTGCGCTGAGCTGCCCAGTCTCTGTTAACTGCTAAAGGTGTTTCCTCCGAACTCGTACAAAACCTGCTCGTGTCAGTGGGAGAACAGGAAGGTTTCAACCTCAAAGAGAGTGCATTTGTCCGTGTAACATGCTTATCTTTTGTGTACAACTAAGTATACACTTGAAACCACAAGTTTGCATACACTGTATAAAAACACACACAACCTTTTATTCTCACTGTCTGACATGAAATCAGACTAAACTTTTCCTGTTTTAGGTCAGTTAGAACTACCAAAATTATTTCTATTTGTATAATGCCAGAATAGTCAGAGGTTCAGATGTTTATGTACATTTTCTCGTATTTGGTAGCATCACTTTCAAACTATATGACTTGAGTCAAAGTTTTAGGTGTCCTTCCACAAGCTACTCCCAATACTTTGCTGGAATTTTGGCCCATTCCTTGTGACGGAACTGGTAGAACTGAGTCTGGTTTGTAGGCCGCCTTGCTTGGACATGCCTTTTTTTAGTTCTGTCCACAAATGTTCAGATCAGGGGTTTGTGATGGCTTCTCCAAAACATGGACTTTGTTGTCCTTGAGCCACTTTTTATCTAATTTGGTGGAATGTCATTGTCTATTTGAAAGACCTATTTGTGCCCAAGCTTTAACTTCCTGCCTGATGTCTTGAGATGTTGCTTTAACACTTTTACATAATGTTCTTTCTTCATAATGCTGCTTATTTTTGTGAAGTGCACCATTCCCTCCTGCAGCAAACCCCCCCCCCCCCCCCCCACAACATGATGCTGCCACCCCTGTACGTTGGAGTCGGGATGATGTTTTCAGTCTTTCAAGTTTTCCCCTTTGTCCTCCAAATGTAACAATGGCCAAACAGTTCAGTGTTGGTCCTCATCAGACCACAGGACATGTCTCCAAAAATAAAGGTTTTTGTCTGCATTTGCGAACTGTAGTCTTGCGTTTTTATGTTACTTTTGGAGTAAGGGTGACCTTTTAGTCCATGTCAGTACAGGACTCGTTTCTCTGTGGATAATGCCACTCTCTTACCAGCTTCAGCCAACTTCTTCACATCGTGTTTTGCTTTTACTCTGGGGTTGATACACACACTTCACAACCAAAGTATGTTCATCTCTGGGGCCCAGAAACCATCTTCTTCCTGAGCGTTGTGAGGGCTGGAGATTCCCATGATGTTTATCCTTGTATGTAATTGTTTGAACAGATGAACAGTGGCACCTTCAGGCATCAGGAAACTGTACGCAAGGATGAACCAGTCTTGTGGAGATCCACAATTCTTTTCCTGATATCTTGATTTCTTTTGATTTTCCCATGATATCACAAGGAAGCAGTGTGTTTGAGGTGTGTCGTAACCCATAAGGACCCACTGTGACATTTGTGGCAGTTTCCAAATGAATTTTTCTCCATATTTGCCCGTCCTTAAGTGATTTATCACCATTTATTGTAATATTATCTTCTGTATTTTGTGTTGTGTTTTTTTTCAGTGAAATCAGGCATTTTCCTGCATTTAATTTACTAATCATGTAGATTTTCAGTTCAGTTTCAAGTTTATTTGTCATGTACGTTCAGGGTACAAGTACCATGGCAATGAAACACAGTGTGCTCTGGCTCTCTCTCCACCCAATATCAAAAAATTAATAACAAACAAATAACAATAATAATCACTGCAACAACAAAAAAATACTTAATAAATAGCACTAGCCCTCCTATTGTAAAGGGAAAAAACACAAAATAAAAACAAAACATAAAAGCTCAGAGTAAAGTTGAGGGTTATTATATCAAAACTAGAGAAAACTGAAGAAAAAGTGACTTTTTTAGCGAAATCTATCATTAATTGAACATAAACCCAGTATGTCCATCCACTGTCATTGATCCAACTCCATTGGTTTTACTGGTGAATCAATGTTGTAGAAGATGACGGTGTTTCCATGGTAACTACGGAGCCTCTGAACGTCCAAATGGGTCATATCTGATGACCATGAAAAGATGACAAACTGTATTTTACACCAATTATTTACATGGATGAATGGATCAGCAGGAATTAAACAATTTACATCAGTAGATGATTTTGGTCCATGGATGTTTGGGTCTTTATGAGTTAAAATACATCCACAGGTGTACCTTCACTTAGCTAAATTGCTGCCATTTGACCTATCAGATGCCTCCAAAAGCCTCCAATCGATCTAATGTCAGACAGTGAGAGTAAAAAGTTACATATTTTTCACAGTGTATGTAAAATACAGGTTTCAACTGTATGTGATTGTAGGCATGTCTGTGTGCTTGGCCACACAGCTGGTATTGAGTGGAGTGGGTGCAACGTGTGCTGTCCCGTGGGATTCAGTCTGGCCCCTTAATTAATCGGTTTTCTGGCTGGAGGGTCTCTGTTATCAGACCATTACAGAGAGCCTGACTGACTCTGAACAGCATGATCTGACAGAGGGGAACTCACATACACACAAACCAACGCACACACTCACCAAAGTTCGGACTCCTAGATTCCTTCATTCACTACTTTCCAACTCCAGTCTTAGAGCTGTGGTGCTTGATAGTTTGTTGATGTTATTGAGAAAAAATGCCATCAATCTCATCATATTGTGATTCAATTGGTTTTATAGGAAATTAGATTTCTGTCAACTCGTGGGTGTTTTGTGGCTGTACAAAAAAAAATCTACCCAGTCGTGCACACCCTAGTTAATCAGAAACGTTTTCAGACAGGTAGGCAGTTTATTATGTGATTGACAGCTGTAATTACAAATCTGTGATCAGCTATGTGACTAATTTAGCTTAGAAAAGTGTATTCTCCTCGCAGCAGTAGAGTCAAATGGTGTTTGGTTTATATATCTCTATATTTACCTCCGCCAGTAGGTATTGTGATCCCTTTGCTTTGTGTGTGTGTTTGTTTGTTAGCAAGATAACTCAAAAAGTTATGGACGGATTTTCATGAAATTTTCAGGAAATGTTGATACTGGCACAAGGAAGAAATGATTAAATTTTGGTGGTGATCTGGGGTGGGCCCAATCACCACCAAAATTTAATAATTTCTTCACATCTGTCTTGGCGGAGGTCTGCACTCTCAGAGTGCTTTTCTTGTTAGTTTTGATTTGGACTGAGAGGAGAGAGCTGCAGAAGACAGATGTCTATTTTCAGCTGTTTTTTTCCTGTGCCTTTAAAGTTTACTGTCAATTTCAAATACAACAGTCACATTTTCAAGTTTTACTAACACTTCTGTCAGTACGGGATTTAAGCATTGATGGCTTCAATGGATTAATGTTTTTGTTGGTGTGGAGTATAAGTAGGGATGCAGTGATTACATAATTCTTGACCATTACCAACACCACAATACTATTATGATTATTATTATATATTAGGGCTGTCAAATTGAACACATTAACACAGATTAATCCATCATCATGATTGATCTGATTAAAGATTTTAACACAATTAATCTATCTGCAGCGCAGAATGACTGAACATCTCTGCCAATGCATTTCAGGCAGTTTGTCCAAGTAGAGTTACTGAACAAATGGTCAGTTGATCTGGTAGTGACAGGCAGCAGAACCAACCCATAAAGATGGAAGACGATAAACAGCAGGATGGCCCTCTGGATGGAAATATGTTGGACAAAAAAACCTCGATGGAACAGTTGACCAACATAAAGTATTATACATACTCTGCAGTAAGGAGTTTTCTTTTCACGGATGCTCTTCCAGCTTAAAATATTACATTAACACGAAGCATATGTTAGTTGGGGATTCTGCTAGCACTTGGGCTAGCGCGTCGTCCAGCTTGTGACAAACACGTTCAGTGCATATACATTCCCTTCTTTCTTGAGTCTGTTTGCTCATGCAAAATGAATCACGATTGATATAGATTATAAATTAATGATATTTAATCTTGATTAATCAAAATTAAATCCACAGCAGCCCTGTGAGTAAAACTTTTAATCATTTGACAGCACTATTATATATGTAATAATTTATAACTAGAAAAGCACTTGGAGGGCGCAGACCTCTGCCAAGGCAGATCAATCCCCCGATCACCATCAAAATGTAATCATTTGTTCCTTGTGCCAGTATCAACATTTCCTGAAAATTTCATCAAAATCCTTCCATAACTTTTTGAGTTATCTTACGAAGGTAATTATTGGTATACTATAATAATTTTTAGAAGAGAAAATCTTCATTATAAATAGAAATCTTTCAGCCCTTCATCACATTGTTTTTGAATGAACACAGATTCCAATATACAAATTTGTGAAAAAAAACAAAAACCTTCAGTATAAGATTAGATGTCAGATAAATATGAATCTAAATTGGCTATTGCTAATATCTGGCAGGTATATTGGTGTAGACCTCCATTTATTTTAGGGTTACCACAGTTGCTTGTGGACTGGTGGGGCATGAGATGATGTCATTAAAAGAGCACCCATAAAATGGTAGAAAATGGTGTAGAAGTACTGCTGAAATAAACAATAAAATATAAATTGTCCCCACTATCATTGAACATTCACCAAAAATGAGAATAGAACTCCATGTCCAAAGTCTGAAACACTTTGGTCGTGACAAGGATAGAAGATTTCAGACACACAGAAGTGAACATAAGTAGGATCAAAGATATCACAGACACTTATTTAATACAGGTATGAAAGAAGAACATGCTCATAGTCACACCCACACATACTGTATACAAATTAAATCTATATGTACAGATATGCTGTATGTAAATTCAGTGCAAGATGTTTCAGACATGTCATATCCCTGTTCATTAACTCATTGACACTCAAGTCCAAGTACTGTGTGTCTTATTTCTATAATGTACTGAGTTTTTGCTCTGGTGGACTGCAGAGGAGTCTGAGTGTTTGCTTGAGCGGTGTGTGAAATCTGATTAGTCTTCCACAGCTTGCCTCGGTGGCGGGAGGGCGTTCAGTGTTACTGCCGCCTGGCCTGGTCCGTCTCTTCACCCCCCGCCTGACATCCTTCTGTGGGTTTCAGTGTCTGCATCACTACCCTGTGTAATGGCGCTACAGGCTGGCCTAGTGCTCAAAGGTCACGTGGCTGATCCCTGCAGACCGGTGTTCTCCTGGGGTTCTCCAGTCCACATAATTGGAAACAGTCTCCTTTTAACTATCCAAGACTTTTTTTTTCTAAATTTCTGACAGTTTGCACATATGGAAAAAGAAACAGTCATGTCATAGTGTTAGAGTTTTGTATTATATGTACATCTTTTCTCGCAACTGAGAGTTTTGTACACGTTAGTGTTTGCTATTTGGTGATTGCCCCCGTCCCCCCGCGTGTCGTCCCCCCCCCCCCCCCAAATTGTCCCTAAAATATACATTTGAGGCCAATGACAGACACAGCTGTCAGAAACAACAAGGGATGAGTATGATTAAGATTTTATCAATACTACTATTACTATTGATAATGCACTATTGAGCTGGTGCTTTAGTGGTGTTCTTTCAGGGTAACATCATTATATAATATTAGGGTTACAGTCAGGGCTTAATTTGAGCCGGATTAGGTTCCAGAACCTATTTCATTGGATCCAGCACCTCTATGAAAAAATAAATAGCCTAAATGAAAAAAATAAATGTTTATTGTTATGTGTCTTGTTAATCTTTATTCCCCATTAAAGTTACACAGATGCATTTTAAGGTAAATTTTAAGGGAAACATGGAAGTAACGGGGACAGTCTAAAACACTTAAAAAAGCATAATGTAGCTTAATGTCCGAAAACTGCGATCAATTATCAACAAATTTCGTGTTGACATCTCTAATCATGCCCACTTTCACCTGTCCTAAAATCAAAATGAAAATCCCACTTTTATAGACACTATATGCATTAAAAGGTTTCCTTTCCATAGGCGCGCATTGTAGAAAAAAAGCTTAACGTAGCTTAATGTTCAAAAACAGGAATCAGTCATCACCAAATTATGCATGCACATCTCTGATTATGTCCCCTTTCACCTCTGCAAAAATCAAAATGAAACCCCCAATATTATGGATGCTGTCCACGTTAAGCCTTATTTTTCTATTAATAAAACACTTTCCCTTCAGCACCGTGTGTTTGAGTCCAGTCATTCACTCTGTCTTGACAATTTGTATACGAGAGAGAAAGACAGAGAGAGAGAGAATTTATTAAATACATTTGGTGATGACTGATCGCAGTTTTTGGACATGAAACTTTTTTACATTATGCGTTTCAGACCGACCACGTTACCTCCACCCCCGTTTTGACTTGCTGGACACCCCCCGCATTCCAACACCTCCCACTTTACAAATTAAGCAGTGGTTACAGTTCAAATGAGAACAGAATTATTTGTTTGTGAAAAACTCGGAAATTACTGTGTGAACAACAGATCAAATGATGCTGTGACTCTTATCAGATTCAATTTATGAATGGACCCACCCTGAAACGATCAGTGGAAAATAATTTCTCTTATCTGTTAAAGAGGCAAAATACTCAGTATTTCTGAAGATAAATTCTAGGAAGTCATTTAGTAACAGCCAGACATTTTTGGGGGCGGTATGTAGTGCTCATTGTTGGTGTTGCACTTAAAGATACTTCCCTTTCTCTTCACTTTCTGATCAAGGCTGTTGCAGATTGAAATTTTGAAAAGTCAAAATTATTGCAAAGACTATATTTGACAAAGACAGAAAAGATGCTATATACTTAAAAATCTGTTAAATGCAGGTTCAGCTACTCAAATGGACAGTTGTAGCTACAGCTAACATGCATTAATGCTTACATCCATGAGCTAAGTCCTCATTTTCACTTGGCATCAGTAGTGTTTGGAAACATACATAAATTGCCAATTCTTTTGCCAGCTTTTCAGAAATCCAGTCTAAATGTGTGATACAATTGGATTTCAACTTGACTGTTGTTATCTGTATTAATGTTACTACTGACATATTCATATGACACATTCACATTTGATATTGATGAAGTATATCCATAAGCTTTTGGCCATATGGGACATTCAGAGACATTTTAAATAACTTGTATTAGTCACTAATGAAAAGTAAATCAACCATCTACCGCATTTCATCGCCTTCCCTCTTTTCCCATAAAATCCCTGCCTTAGTTTCTTTCTCTCTCCATCCCTGGTTGCCTCTTTGATCGACACCAAAGCATGGCTGCAGGCAGTGAGCCATCTGCTTTTGACATTTTCAGATTGTGGAAAATCTTGTGAGATCTTGTGTTTATTGTTCCATTGTGGTTAATTATTCAGAGCCTGGCACTCTGTTTTATAGGGCGGCTGTGACTCAGGATGGAGAGCAGGTTGTCCAATAACTAGAGGGTTGGCAGTTCGATTCCTGCTTTGTCTCAGTCATATGCTGTTGTGACCTTGGGCAAGATACTTTGGCTCCAGTGTCACTATGAATATGTATGAATGTGAATTAATGTTCAGTGGTGGTCGGAGAGGCTGTTTGCGTGGATTGGCAGCCACATTTCCAATGTGCCCCAGGGCAGCTGTGGCTACAAATGCATACCAGTGTGTAACTGTGGAATACTATACAGGGTTCGTACGGGTGCTTGAAATCCTTGAAAATGCTTACATTTCAATGCTGTGTTTTCAAGGTCTGAAAAGTGCTTGTAATTTTAACTCTGTGATGTGATTTATTTATTTTTAATTCAACTGCCAGGTTAGATGCCAAGCCAAAGCTACTTACAGAGAGGTGATACATTAATGCCGCATTTCCACTACGTGGAACCGGCTCGACTCTACTCGGGTACCAGGTCATATTCCTGGAGACCGTTTCCATTACAAGATACTGCCGACTTTACAGTACCTGGACGTCATAGCGATGTGGCTCATTACTTCCGTGTCGTCTGCTCAGAGAGTTGCTGATAAACTCGCTCGTTGTGTGTAGTCTCGTCAAGTTCATGCGGAATTTTTACGTCTGAACCTCCTTGACAAACCGTGGTGTAGTTTTGCAGGCTGTCATCATGTGGATTAACCTACCGCTATATTTACTGTACACTTCCGCATCTGTTTTTTGTAAAACGGCAGGTCACAGAGACAACTCTCTGACCAATCAGTGGTCTTCAGTGTTTACACGTCATGTTTTAGTATCTGGTCCCCAGTCTTGGAATCTCAGCGGAGGTGACACCAAAAAACTAGTACCGGGTACCAGATTCCAGGTCCTTTTTCGTACTGGAAACGCAAAAAGACTGAGTCGAGTCGAGCTGAGTCGAGCCGGTACCACATAATGGAAATGCAGCATTAGAGAAATAAAACTCCATATCTAAAAATGAAATTAGCGGGTGTTCTCAGGTCAACTCCAGGTACATTTTATTGTACTTTATTTTATTTTATTTTTTTCACAGTTATTTTTTATTGAATTTTTTACAGCAGTAGAGCAAAAAAATGTCTAAACAATAGGAATTGTTTTTATACATGTACAGGTACATGTACATGTACAGGTACATTTTATTTTCATCTTTCTCGGTGCGAGTGTGTCTGAAGAACACCAAGTGGCTTCCATTTTTTTTTGGGTAAAACTTTGTGTTCTGCTTTAATTTATAAACTTTTTGCTATTATGAAACATCATTTTAGATGTTTACAGCATAATACAATGTACATCATTGTGATACAAAGTGAAACAAATAATCATCAGTGTATGTGTTCCTGTAGATAAGGAGCTGGGCTGGAAAAATTTAAAAATAACCATTAAAAGTGCTTGAATTTGACCTTGAAAAATGTGTATGAACCCTGACTATAAGCACTATATAAATCCAATCCATTATTATTTGGCTACCTCACACATAGTGCAACTGACGCTGTGAACAGTCTGGAGCCCAAAAGATCTGATTCCATTCTGCTTGGTCACGGAAGCCGGAGCTGGCAGCAGAATTACAGAGACCTCTATTGTCAGTGAAGCAGTTATCCTCTGACCTTCCTGCTATGCTGATGTCTGATGACCACACGGTACAGGAAAAAATGCATAATAAAGATGAATTAATAACTAGAAAACACTAGAGTGCACTAATGTCAAGTGGTATTGGGGGGGGGGGGGGGGGGGGGGGATGAAATGATCTAGGAAGCCAAAAATGTACGGAGAGCAGCATTCTATACTCAAGAAAAGACGTATAAAGCTGTAAACAGAAGGCCAACACTGCACTGACCTAAACTGCAGATGAGGATCGATTAAATTCTGTAAATTGTGCTCTTCATGACCATAGATGTTGTGCTGCAAAAGTGCACTGCAGCAACATTTTTTTAATACCAAGTAAGAATATGCATGGTTCATATGTCAAGTGGTTGAAGATCCAGTATCACACAAGTTTACAGGGTTCCTACGCAAGTATGGAAAGTATGGAATTTGATTTTATAAATTTCCAGGTCTGGAAAAGTATGGAAAATGGAAACAAATGTATGAAAAAATATTCATGTTTTCAAGACTGTTACTACTGTTCTATTTTCTGATAGATTGATTGATGTATTTATTTTGAATGTGAATGTCAAAACAACTATTTTCTAAAACATAAAATTATTAATATGTAAAAAAAAGAAATGGATCGATCTGTTTTTTTTTAAAGGCGCTTGCTAGTGCAGGTAAAACCTTTTTGTGAGAGCACATACAGTAGGCTCCACATCTCAAAAAACATTTGGGCAGATTGACAGGTTAAATGCCCAGCCTTCTGCTCTTTTCCTCCTCCAGCCCATTTTAAGGCCCGTCCAGGTGTCGTCAAATTTCACTGCTGCTTTGATGGACAGGTGATGTCCACACACTGTTCGAGCTATTCAACATGCCTTGTGTGATCGTTGGCAGAACTCGTAATTGGTAGATGTAAATTCTCTGATGACTGGCTCACAAATCCCAAATATAAAGACTGGTTGGCTGGTTGGAATTTTTTTTACCAAGACATCTGGAAATTAGGGTCTGGAAAAAGTGTGGAATTTTGAAATTTCAAATGTGTAGGAACCCTGAGTCTAAGTCCTGTCACAAAGCCAGTTAAACCGAATTGAAATGGTGGTCCTATTTGTCATTTTAAACTTTAACAGGTAAGAAAACGTTCCACTTGAACCTTACCATCCATTCATTTTCCTGGAGCCATAGCCCTAATGTTAGCTTATAGTTATTGTTTCCTTTCAGATGAGGTCTAATACCTGAATTTTATCCATATTTTTCTTCTGTTCTGACCCTAGCTTAGGTCAGGCTTGTGTCGACTTTGAACTGATGTTGGTTATTTGTTGTATTATACTTGTTCTACTGTAATAGCCCTTTCAACAAGGTGAATATTGAAAGGTTGAATAAGGAGTATTACATGCCTGACTCACAAGCCTGTAACGATCAGCAAAGCCCCGAGGGAGCCTCTATGAGTCCTGCAGGTATTGGACCTTGGAGGTGTAATTAACAGGTTCACTGGTGTGAGCAATACGTTCATTTAATACACACAGTTCGATCAGCATTTCCAAAGAAGGTCGAACAGCACGAGCAATGTAACAAAAAATATGTGCCGGTAATTCCACAAAAATAAACCCAAAATAAGTAGAAAGAGTTGAAATTAATGAAAAGTTGTCTTGTGGCACAGAACATCAGCAGCACAACCGCAACAATATTCTATATTAATGACAATGATGTATCTCCCTCTTTAACGTATTGAAATTGACAGGAAAAAATCTCTTCATTATTTTATTATTCATTATTTTATCAAAAATATTCAAAAAATGTTTGGGAAGGAATGCTTCTCGGACCAAAAAAGAGTTTGTTTGAGGTGCTCTTTGGAAAAAGGGATTCAAAAAGTATTTATCAGACTGGAAGAAAAATCCAAGGCACTCTCTTTAAACATTAAAATGCCTTTATTATCATGGCCTTTATTATCATGGCATGCCTTTATTTTCATGGCATGGTCATATTTAGACCTTTTTAGGTCTAGATATGACCATGCCATCATAATAAAGGCATTTTAATATTTAAAGAGAGTGCCTTGGATTTTTCTTCGAGTCTGATAAATTCATTATTTTATGTTTCGTTTGTCATGGGTGTGGTTCAACCCATGTAATACTAAACTAGCACTCCTGATCCCAACGGCAGCTGATATGTGAATGTAAAGGCTGTACGGATGTTGTACATGAATAGGATTTGTGATGTTTTTCAGAGTTCAACATAAAAGAGACAGGGTTCCCTCAAAAATCCAGGAAAAGTCATGGAATTTAGAAATTTCACTTCCCACGCAGCCTGATGAACCTTGTAAAATCTACACAAAGATATGAGCTGCAATACCTTTTGGTTGCCAACAAAAAACAAAAAAAAGCACAATTTTTTAACTATATTATTACAGTAATATTAGTATTTGATAGTGATGTCCTGATCTGGATTTTTTTGCTTCCGATCCTGATACTGATTGGATACCGATACGTTTTACTATAAAATTTTGATTTAAATTTGTAGTCATTATTTGTCGATTATTATGCTATTATTTTACTTGAGATCACGATTGTGCTGAATGTGGAACCTGAACTAAAACAAGTATGACACCTTTGACTCTTAATAACTTCAGTATAATTTTTGCACTTTCCAGATTCATACTGTGGGCCTAATTAGAACCTTTGACGGGCTGTATATTTGCCACCCCGGCTGTATTGTCATCTATGGACAAGGCCACTGTACACGTCCGCGCAAAGGTCAATTTTTACAACCGTGTGGACTCCACGCACTCGGTGTCACACAATAGACTGCTCAGCGGAAAGTCTTCACATCGACCTGTTTTAAATGTGATATTGGGACGCTTGACTATGAACCCTCAAACATCCCCAGACAGTGCAGCCGGAGTCTGCGCTGCTCAAAGTACACGCACAGTACACCCGACTGTAGGAGCTTTGAATCTCCTGCTGTTGTGCAGCTCATTTTCCTTTTCCCTACCTTCGGAAACTTTCATTTAAAGGGGCAGGACGTTTGTTTAAGAGGGCATTGCCCCTTCTTGCCCCCACATAGAACGGGGCCCTGATCAGCTTGATCTCATGACTAAATCT
The DNA here is from genome assembly GCF_902148855.1 of Sphaeramia orbicularis. Taxonomy (NCBI): domain Eukaryota; kingdom Metazoa; phylum Chordata; class Actinopteri; order Kurtiformes; family Apogonidae; genus Sphaeramia; species Sphaeramia orbicularis. Next base: position 40,934,322 of record NC_043974.1, on the reverse strand, counting down.
GATCCGATCTTGTAAAAATAGGACCAATGGCCCTGTAGCTTACGGGCACTTCCTATGTGGGGAAATTTTTCAAAGTCGCACCAAATCCAGAATCAGAGCTGGATCCAAATAATTTCACTAACTTCTGTTGACATCATCATAAAGAAGCTGTATGGCAAGTTTGAAGTCAATCGGAATTGTAGTTTCAGAGAAGAAGATGACGACGTTTTGTAACAGACAACAGATGACAGACAATGACGACAGACGACGACGACGCTGGAGGCCACATGACGACAATAGCTTACAGTGTATCGGCCGGTAAGCTAAAAACTGACAGTTTGGCAGCCGATATTGATCTTTAGATTAGACCGGGACATCTTTAGTATTTGAAGCAAATACGAAAATAATTTACACTGAGTCATTCAGAATGAAATGCTATTTAAATTTCATACAATAATTAATTTTTCAGCTTCTTATAAAGTGCTTAAATGTTGTGAATGGTCAATGGAAATTCTAATATTGGTCCTTGAAAAGTCGATTGTAAAATTTTTGAAATATGGCAGAATTACTTTTTTTTTTTTTTTTTTTAATGTACTGTTTTAAATGAAGTCTAACACAGGCTTGTTGGCCTCAGTCTACTTCCATGAAGAGGATAGAGGTTTAAGTGGTTTTCCACATGTATTTGATTAATATTCAGTCCCAGTCCTCAAGGAAACATTTCTATTTGCGTAGGCTTATTCAGAAGTGGACATCCTTTCTGACTATTTCTTTTGCTAATTACTCTTCAAGTGATCCTGAAACACAAACCACAACATTATGGCTTATTTACTTTTTAATTTCCCAATTATCACTGCAGGCACTCGGAGCATTAACCAAGGACCTCACTTCTATCAATATGATAAACGGGGTGATTTTCTTGTTTCAGCAATATTCAACAAACTAGACACCCAATTAAGCCCATCTGACCCAGTCATAATTGGATATGAATGAGGAGGGCGCCTTCTCAAGCACTATCTAATTGCTTGGAGGGATTTTCAGCATCGGAGCAGTGTTATATTGATCTAGGTTGTATTGATGTTGGTTATTGCTGCTTGTATAGGATCTTATCAGCTCATTAGGCAAAGTTGTATTTGTAAATGCAGCAAAGTGGGTATAAATCTGGCAAGGGTTAGGGGTCAGTGACGGGGCTAATCGTACTACTTTGCAGCATCTAATTTTGTTAATGGAAGGTTGTTTCCCTGCTAGATAAAAAAATATTATGGCTATTCTTTGTGAGCTCTTTGGCAGATAAAATACTCCAATGCCTGGGATGCTCAATATCCACAATATTTTAGTATAAGGACAATTGTGTCCTGGGTCAGGGTGAAAGACCGTCCACTCATTTTTTCTTCAGGTTAACTGTGGTCGATGCATGTGTCCAAAAGACCACTAGTGCTTGTGTAGATTTTTTCTGGAAAAACACAAGTGATGAAGTAGAATATTGTCAGTTCATATATGCAATTTAAATGCATGGAGCTGGTAACTAAAGCAGGTTAGTCAGCTAGTAGTTTAAGATTGAAAGATTCAAACATTTGCTATTGTCCATTCAGTAGATGCACAGGACATACAGGGAATTGAGATACTGCTTTTCTCTCACCTTGTTACTGAAAAAACTAACAATAGTCTCTTTTTTATTGACCCTCAAATTGCGCAAATATAGCATAACTTGTGCATAAAAATTTATCTAATGGAAAAATGACAATTTTGCCAATTTCGATTAGAAGTTTTTGTGCTGGCAAGAGGGGGTTTTTCGGGCGTAGCGCGATTGGTATATCACACAAAACTGCAATGGAAAGACCTTTTACCACAACTAGAGTCACCTGAATTAAAAAAAAAAACAAACAAAAAAAAAAAAACAGATGTTGACGGATGTTACAACAAGCGAAGAAGAAGAGTTTTGAAAGACACATGGCGTGGTATGTATGGACACACCAGGAAACCAAATAATTTTTTTATTTAGTACGGCATAAAGAGGTAATGTATAATAATAATGAATATATCTGTAAATCAACATGATATTTACGTTGTTCCCCATGTTTATGAAATGACTTCTCGTGTCATCTTGCGATAATAAATAAACAACTCATCACATTTGTGATTTAATGGAAAAGCCAACATTATGCACTTCTGTTTTTTCACCATTTAGTAAATAGTGGTAAAGTTTTTTGCACATGTCCAATAGAAAAGCGACTACTTTAATATTAGCGTTGAACAGTCCTCGTGGTTAACCTCTTATGTATGTCACCTCATGCAGTAAAAGGCAAAAACACATCCCACCCTAAAACTCTACTCATTCGTTCATTCATTCATTCATTCATTTGCTGAATGAATGAATGACTAGGGTCATGGAGGTCGCTGCAACCTATCCCAGCTACTTATGGGCAAAGGTGGGGTACACCCTGGACGTGTCACCAGTTCAGGGCTATGAATGACTCTGCTCAGTCTGACTGAACTGAATTTGAAGAACAGAAAAATAAAACCCAGTGTGAATCCAACCTGGACCACTTTCACGGTCAAGTTTTACATTCAAGTCCAAGAAGATGAAATTTGTGTACTATTACTAGTGTGTATTTTCACCCAGGTGTAAAAAGCCACACAGCAACTATTACACTATTGACACCCAATCACATGCACATATGCTTATATGAGCCTCCAACAGCATAAAGATGTAATAGGTGAATAGATCCAATGCAAATCTTCCATCTCTTGGTTAGGTTTATGAAGGATCATGGTTTGGGCGAACATAGACCCGATCATGGTTTTGAAAGCATATTAGAGAGCTTTTATGTTAGAGGGATTTGTACTTAGGATTATCATACAACACCTTATCGACATACACTTGTGCACTGCCTCTGCCATTATATATACACGTACCAAGACGTAAATAGCATGATTAACTAAAGACACATGAGCGCAAATAGCATCTGCCATAATATTATGTTGCGCACATTAAGATAAAGTGCAGAACTTATAAAGCAGTAGTGCATGCCCATTAGGCTTGTGTTGCATGGCACTGCTGCCCTGCCCATGTGTAATTCACCATTGATTTTTCCAAACTTATTGACTGTATTATTGTGTATCTCACAGCTGCTCTCTCATCTAGAGCCAGTGAAGCACAAACAACTGACATTTTCCAACATTAAAACTGTTGAACTTCATGGATTCCTCTCTCTGTCATAGATCACATCCACTATCATTTCTTTCTTTTTATACTGATGACCACAGGCTGCCCTGCTGGTCTGTTCACTTCGGACTCACTGATGAAAGCCGAAAAGCTTTTAAACAATCTAGTGCATGTTCTACTGTGGTGCTGCAGAGCCTTTAATGTTCCTTCTGTCTACAATCAAGACAGCGTCTGTGCGTAATTGCAGTGTGCAGGCAGCTCCTTTGGTTTTCTGCTCTGGTGCTGGCACAATCAAAGCTGCCTGTGCTCGGATACTCCCAGAGGGGGCGCGTGGGATCGGGTGGACGGTTTTGGTAAAGGGCTACCATTGAACCTATAGAATAACGCAGAGAGAAGCTGACATGTTTAGATTCATGAATCCTGCCTTGTCGCACAGATGAAAAGGGCTTTTCTCTTGTATCTTAAAAAAAAAAAAGAAAAATCAACCCAAGCGGCACCCTGCAGCAGAATAAACTGTCATCTAATAAAACCAGGAAAACAAAATAGTCCGTGGTCCAAACGAATGTTCTGGATTGGTCAGATCTCTCCGCTCTGCAGAATAATTGGCACTGAGCTTGTGCATAAAGCAGTGGCACAGAGGGCTTTGTGGAAAAAACTCTGAAGTGTGGCTGTGTATCAGCAGCAACTAGGGCTGTATGAAAATATCAGCTCTGCAATATATCACGATATTTCATTTCATGATACTGTATCCATATTTGTAGGTAATCAAATGCAGACATGGCAGAGGTTCATGTTTTTTGTTTTTCTTTTTTGTGAATCCTGCAAGCTCTTTTATTTATATATTCACATGGGTATTTTGCTCTGTTGTTTATATTCTACAAATGTAGTATTGTGATACTGCAGGTCACGCATGCAGTTTTTTGAAGCTGATAACACTGTTTGGCTAAATAATGGTTATTTCAGGCATCATAGAATCTCTGTTTACTGTCTGAGAGAGGCAGATGTTAGTTGCTTTGTTGGGATTGAACAAAAATAATGTTATGATGTTGGATAATTCAGGGACTGTCCATTATGCATTCTATTCACAACTAATAGAATATGAACATTTGAGCAGGATCTTAAACTGTAATGTCTAAAACATATTTTTATTTTTTATTTTTTGTGTGTGTGTTTTATACTGGTAAAGCCAGATGTTAAAACTTCATTTATCCAAATCTTACACTTTAGCCTAAGTTTTGACAGAGGAATGTTTTGTGATAAAGCATTAGCTCTTGTTCTGATCAAATAAAAAATTGTTTAGTATTTGTACATATTTCTGGTGTAATTCAATTTTTCAATGAAATATACTTAAAAAAAAAAGAAACAAAAAAGCATCATCTTGTTAACAGTATCATGATATTTCGCAGTGTGTCATATTGTGATCCTAGTATTGTGATTTGTATCGTTTTGCCAGATTCTTGCCCCTAATAGCAACAGAGGCAAAGGATGCCAAAAACCTGTTTAGCTCTGATGATGTGAAACTGTGTGAGTGGCAGCAGCAACGTCTGAAACATGAAACCAGTGAGGAAAATCTAAAACCTACAGTTCAATATCAGCCTCGTAGACTCTGCAGATTTTAACATTCAGCTTTTGTAGCAGAAATAAACCAGTTTACAGGCTGCTACAAAAAAGTTTTAGTCTTTGGAGCAGATTTCCCTCTTTGTCTGACAAGAGGAAACTGTATTAATGCTTAAAGTTCTATCCAAGGCCATCTGCGTCTGCCAGCAGTACTTTGAACAGCTTGGGTTCAAGCAAAGACTCCAGGTGCCTGTGTTTTTGGAATAGAACATCACTTTGTTGTAACAGACAGTTCTAGTGTAGTTGTGGTTAAGAAACTGCAATACCAAGACCATAAAACTGACTTCCACGCGAATGTTTTATGAACTTTAGACTCGCTTAGTACCTGACAAAACCTGGACTGTTAGAATACAGTGCAGTGAGAAGAATACAAGCAGTTTTTAGGTGTAAGGATCAATAACTTTTTCACACAGGACCAGGTAGGTTTATTATACTATTATTATTATTATTACCTCCGCCAAGGAGGTTATGTTTTTGCCAGGGTTTGTTTGTTTGTTTGTTTGTCTGTCTGTCTGTTTGTCTGTCCGTTAGTGTGCAACATAACTCAAAAAGTTATGGACATATTTTGATGAAATTTTCAGGGTTTGTTGGAAATGGGATAAGGAAGAAATGATTAAATTTTGGTGGTGATCGGGGGTGGGGGGGCCCATGGGGGGGGGCGCAGACCACAAAATTTCATCAAAATCTGTCCATAACTTTTTGAGTTATGTTGCACACTAACAGACAGACAGACAAACAAACAAACCCTGGCAAAAACATAACCTCCTTGGCGTGGGGGGGGGCACTGATCAGCCTTGGCGGAGGTCTGCGCTCTCCGAGTGCTTCTAGTAATTATTACCTCCACCAAGGAGGTTATGTTTTTGCCAGGGTTTGTTTGTTTGTCTGTTTGTTTGTTTGTCTGTCCGTTAGTGTGCAACATAACTCAAAAAGTTATGGACAGATTTTGATGAAATTTTCAGGGTTTGTTGGAAATGGGATAAGGAAGAAATGATTAAATTTTGGTGGTGATCGGGGGGGGGGGGCAGACCAGAAAATTTCATCAAAATCTGTCCATAACTTTTTGAGTTATGTTGCACGCTAACGGACAGACAAACAAACAAACACACAGACAAACAAACTCTGGCAAAAACATAGCCTCCTTGGCGTGGGGGGCCCACGGGGGGGGCCACTGATCAGCCTTGGCGGAGGTCTGCGCTCTCCGAGTGCTTCTAGTTATTATTATTATTATTATTATTATTATTATTTAACTTTATTCCTAGAACATTTTGAATATTTTAGACAGTGATGCACAGCATGAGGTACAAAAATATAGAACAGACACCGACTGCCACACCTTAATGTCAGCTCCCCCCTTACCCACCCCCCACCACCACCCAAGGCCAGCCACTCAAAACCCAAACAAAAGACAAATAAATAGTTAAGGAAAACAATTCAACGAAAAGTAAAAAATAAAATAAAATAAATAAGGAAAAACAAGGGGGTGTATACAAAACCCATATATGTATATATACACATACATGTATATACAGAAATATATATAAATTAGAAATGAATAAATAATATTAAATAAAATAAATAGCAAAAAATTAATTAATAAGTACACATATCAATTCTCCAACTCTGGAGAAAGGTCCAGTGAATGTATGTAGTTCAAAAAGGATATTATTTAATTATTTTACTTGAGTTCTGCATGTGGAACCTGAATTAAAACAAGTTCAACACCCTTGACTCTTAGTATCTTCAGTGTAATTTTTACTCTTCGCTAATTCATCCCATGGACCCGATTGGAACCTTAGGCAGGCCGGTTTTTACCCACGGGCCTCATGTTTGACACCCTGCTTTAGCGCTTCAGAACATCAGTTTTAATTTGGCAAAGGCCTGAGTCTTATGTAAATGAACAGCTGAGTTGCAAAAGCACATTGAGTTCCCTGAGGAGAATCTGAATCCAGATAAATAAGGAGGAAAGGGTGATACAGTGAAGCGCTAATCCTGCTCATGTACACACCTACGTCACAGTTACTGTCCTGGATTAGACTGAATCATAGTTCAGCTCATCAAAAGACATGTAACACTATCCTTTTGACTGTTAATTGCTTTTTTTAATTATGGAGGTGCTGGAGTTGAGTCAGTTGGCTTCAGTTTTCGTGGCTGACTAACGGTAAAGCCCAGCTAGAATAAGTAAGAACCTGCTGATTGCTCATTCATGACTAAGACCTTGAGGAAATTGAAGTATTTTTCATTTTAAAAAAATATGTGAGGTTTGAAAGAACTTATACATGGGATGGATTTCCTCTTTCTAATTTCCACAGCAAACAGTGAATTCGGATACTGGACAATAGAGGTCAGTGTAGTTTTAAACCACTTTAACAGACTTTTTAGTGCCAGTCTTTTTTTGGCTGTGACATAATCACTGTCATGTCCCCCACTGGTGTTGGACTCCCATTTTGAAGTTTATTTTTTTTCAAAGGGACAGTGTATATTAATAAACACAGTATGTGCCACAATATGTGCACGATTATAGCCAAGGCTCATTTCCATCTTTAGTCCCAATATAAAACAGGATAGTTCATGTAAAACAGTACAATCCAGTACTCCAGCCTTGAAGCCTTGCATTTTCATTTTGGATATTTAACTGTGATACTGTATATTCCAGTGTGTGAATTAAATAGAATACAGCAGAGATAGACTCAACCAATCAGGACCATCGGCATAACTGTATCATACTTTTAATCACAGACTTTGAGGGAAAATAATAGCTTCATACTTAAAAACACATCACACTGAGATGATTTTTTTCTGTAATTTGGCGTTCAGCTCCAGATGGATCAAGTACTGTGGGTTAATGTTATTTGATGAACAATCGTTTGTTGACCAAAAACTATGGATCAATAATTGGTTTGTTCAATTAGAAGATCAGTTAACTTGTTGTCTCTTCTTCTTCTTCTTCTTCTTCTCCTCCTCCTTCCTTATCTTCTTCTTCTCCTTCACCTCCTCCTCCTTCTCCTTCTTTTTCTTCTTCTTCTCCTCCTCCTTCTTCTTCTCCTGTTCCTCCTCCTCCTCCTCCTTCCTTATCTTCTTCTCCTTCTCCTCCTCCTCCTTCTTCTTCTCCTTCTTCTCCTCCTTCTTCTCCTCCTCCTCCTTCTTCTTCTTCTCCTCGTCCTCCTTCTTCTCCTCTTCCTCCTCCTCCTTCTCCTTCTTCTTCTCCTCCTCCTCCTCCTTCTTCTTCTCCTTCTTCTCCTCCTCCTCCTTCTTCTTCTTCTCCTCCTTCTCCTCCTTCTCCTCCTCCTTCTTTTTCTTCTTCATTTAGGGATTTATTTCTTTGACTTAGACGTTCACTTCAACAATTATTCAATTTCTGAGAACGTCAAAGACTAACTGATTGATTGCCCTTTTCCTACTCCAAACCACTGATCAATAATTTATTCACCTATTGATGACATTAATTTAGATGTTCATTCCAGTTTCTTATGAAGTCACAGATGACCGATGATGATGTCTGACAATGTGATCATCACTCAGTCCGTTTTTTTTTTTTCTTTTTTTTTCAGCAGTATCAGTGATATCAGCCAATTGATCGCTCATATCAGCCTCACAGCGCATAGACTGTATCTGGGCTAAAACAAAGAACAGACGATGTGCTTGTCATTTAGCTTGGCCAGAGGGAGTGTTGTCTTGCTCATGTTTCAGACGCTCACACTTCTTCCCCCCTTGGATTTGGCTTAAGGCGTGTGCCAGTAAGAAGCGATCTAAAAGGCTTTCATCAATAAGAACACAAATACAAGGCCTGTTCTGACCGTTCAATCAGTCTCGGCCCTCTTTCATTTTCTCCTCCCATACTCTCTCTGTCTTTTTTCAAATCCCCCCCCCCCCCATCAGTTCGGCTCCTAGTCCCTGGTTTGTGTGATTGTGTTTACTCTCATCCGCCTCCAACGCTGTCCTCCCCTCACCCCATCTTCTCCTCCTCTCCTCCACTCTCTCATCACTCTCTCTGGGGGGTCATTTAGGGCTAGATAAAGCCTCTATCTTTGGGTCTGTGGGGAGTCTACTCTGCAGACGAGTAATGATCCACACACACAAAAACACACACCCTCAAAGCGAACACAGCTGCATCCACATACATTAACATGCATGTACGAGTCTAGACATGCTTTCGATTGCATCTCTCTCTTCTGTAGGTCTCTAACAGGTCCAGGAATAGGGTGGGGCCGATGCTTAAAAAGCACCACAGAGACACAACCCAGAGAGCACCGACTGACTGGGTTTACTGCAAAGATAAACGGTTCAGGGTTAGAGCAGGGATGTCAAACTCATTGTGCAATTTTAATGATATTATGTCACAGTTTATCATATACACATCTACATTACAACTTGCATTACAACTGGAAAACTGGTCCTAAAACACAGGACATGGGGCTAAAAAGTCAAACCAGATGTAGACTAATGTTATCAAGCAAGTTTGGAGGCACTTTGGGTCTATTTTAAAAAATAAGTACTTACTGAGATAAAAGAGAAACTGTTTTTCAGATAAAACACATTTTTATATTATTTTTATACAAAAATCTGCATGTAACACGGTCAAAAGGACATGAAAATTCTGCACTATTATCATTTTTTGCAATATCTCTTTATTCTCTCACAGGTACATTTTGGGAATCAAACTAATTATGCAAGGCAGAGTGTTTCACAAAAATGACTGCTCTTGCAAAATCACTCACAATTTATTTGTGTTTAACTGGGCAGGTTCTGCATGTAACACCAGTGGACACGATGGGTTATGCACGAAACCTGGAATGAGACTGAGATTCATGAAAACCCACATGTTTGGATTAGAAAAACCACGAGGATCATCAAATTTAACAGAGTGTCTTTATTTATAGCAGTATATAAGACCATTTACAGCCATGTTTTCAGATCAAATGCACTGACACCTAGGTAGTTTTTCATGTCCAATTTGGTCCTATTTTTGGCCCCAATATTTGATTAAAAATTCATTAATTTTGGGATGGCTCAGAGCAAGAGTATAATTTTTTTGCATTTATCTGAGGTCATCATTAGGTACATCCTGAGGGGAAATATGTCTAAATTTCTCTTTTATTATTGGGTCTAAAAAGCTGGCAAAGTGCCAGGTACCAAAATGAACCCAGTTTCACAGAAGCACCCAATTATAAATGCACAAACATTTAGTAAGAGGTAGAATACTGATAAAATTGCACTGACTCCTCTTATGACATTTCAGGTTGCTCATATGTTTTGTAAAAGGATAATTTGTAAATGTAAACATTTTCATGTAATTGAACTTTTTTACACTAAAACAAACAGAAAATTTGCTGTTTTCAATATTTATAGTTTATTAAGATTGTATTTTATTGGTCTTAACCACACTGATTATTGATATCTTCGGTATAATTTTTGCATTTCACAAATTCATCCCTTGGGCCAGATTGGATCCTTAAGAGGACCGGTTTTGGCCCACAAGCCGCATGTTGGACACCTGTGGTCTAAAGTGTATAATGACCAGTTCCCATTACAACACAAAACTCTTTTTCTTCTTTAACCCATAAAAGCTCACTGACCAAAACCATCTACTGACCTAAAATGTTTAATAACTGTCGATCCACTAATTCTATCAATGCATGTAAATCACTGGTGTAAAATACAGTTTGTCATGTTTTCATAGTGAACCTGGAAACACCGTCATTTTCTACAACATTGATTCACCAGTAAACCCATGGAGTTGGATCAATGACGGTGGATGGAGACACTTACTTTTATGTTTACTGTAGTTAATGATATTTTTGCCGAAAAAGTAATATTTTTCCTAATTTTTTTCTGTTTTGATATAATAACCATTGAATTTACTGTGAATTTTTCTGAACATCTACATGATCACTGAATTAGATATAGGAAAATACATGATTTACGCTCAAAAAACTTAAAATAAAGAGGATAATATTACAATAAATGGGGATAAATCACATAAAAAAGGTGAAATATAGAAGAAAAAAATATTTGGGAACTGCCACAAAAGTAGTACTGATCTTTATGGGTTAAAGACTGTATGTCAACAGTTATAGTGAATAAAAAACTAAAATTAAAGTTAAAATGATGTGAGGAAAAAATATGTTTTTTAACTGAAATAAAAATTTTACTTCTCAAAGTAAAAAAGAACACAAATGAAAACTACAACAATGAATGCAACACATAATTCATATAGACTGTAAACATTAGCTTTGAGTTTTACGCTTTAGTCTGATCTGAATGGGTTAAAAAATATCTGCAGTCTCCGCCTATCAGCCAAATGGCATAAAGTGCAAGGTTAAAGCAGTGGGGGGGTGGAGGGATGAGGAACATAATTTTAAGCCTTATATTTCAGATTGATTTGGGGGATTTTGAAGATAAAACCTTGGAAGTAAGCACAAAAATCTTTCAGGAAAATGAGTGGATTTCTTCGATTTCTTGGAAAGCCCTTGAAGGATTTCTTTGAATGTAACCAAGCATTTTGTTTGCTGCCCTCCACCCACCCACCCTTATGATTATACAGTAGCTCTTCACGGTGTATTTCACGGTTTGGAACTGTCGCAGCATTCCTCGTCCAACTTGTGTGTGAATTCCTTGTCTTGGAGCAGGATGCAGGCCCAGTTCAGTACCAGTTGTTTATTGACTTGGCCGACTATGCAGTTGTTTTTTCTTCTTTTTGTCGAAGTTGAGGGAGTAACAAAGCGGCCGGAGCAGAAGGAGTCACCTTGTGAAATTCTATGCCTTGAAAAAAAAATAATAACGCCAAGCCTGAGTTGCTGCACATTGTGTTTAGAAATAATCAGCTGTGATCCCTATTGATCCCTGGGGGGCAGAAAATTGCTTCATTGCCCAAAGAGGTCAGATCCAGCGGCAGCAGTCTGAGCCCACAGGGATTCACTGTCCTGTCAAGGTCTTCTCAGATACAAACCACTGAGCCTTTAGACACGTATATGCAGGCAAGTTCACCGTAAACCTGTAGAATGTGAATTATGTGCAATAAAACATGCAATAGTCCTCTGTTCTTACAATGTAGGATTTATTCAAAAACAAATGCACTATTTTTGTAGACTTTCAGTGATATACACACTGTTAATACTGTTAATATTCATACTGTTAATATTGTAAAAAATTGTGTCTATTCATGTGTAATGTCTTTGTTTTTTATTCTACTTGAGTTCTATTCTTATTTTACGTCTCATAAATTTCATATTCTATTTTCTTATTTAATTTTATTTTTTTTGGTAAATATGTGCTTTATTCTCATTTTCTGTATTGGTTTTTTATTCATATTGTTGCACTGATTAGAGTAGCATTCCTAATTTCATTGTACAAACAATGACAATAAAGTCTGTTCTATTCTATTCTATTCTATTCTATTCTATTCTATTCTATTCTATTCTATTCTAAATTCAAGTGTTGCCTCAACCTCAGTCCAGAGGAGGTGAATTGAAGTGCGTTTGTGATGCTATTCCATTATGCTTGATTTCGAAATAAGTATATGTAATTAAAATATGTCACAGAGCCAGAATATGAATCAGTAACCTATAGTCTCATTTAGACACATTTAATGGTATATATGTACATAGTCTGTATAGTTTTTTTGCTATTATTACCTCAGCCAAGGAGGTTATGTTTTTGCAGCGTTGGTTTGTCTGTCTGTCTGTCCGTGTGCAAAATAACTCAAAAAGTTATGGACGGATTTGGATGAAAGTTTCAGGAAATGTTGATACTGGCACAAGGAATAAATGATTAAATTTTGGCGGTGATGGGGGGGTGGGACTGATCTGCCATGGTGGAGGTCTGTGCTCTCCGAGTACTTTTCTAGTTATTTTTTATTTTATATTGTTTGTTTTCTTGCACTATCTTTATGCATGCACACCTTTTCCTGCACTTTATTCTGTTACTGCCTTGGTCATTGAATTTCCCGGTTGTGGGATCAATAGTTTAATCTAATTTCATCTAATCTAATCTAATGTAATCTAATCTAATTTTAGTGTGCCTGTAAAAGCAAGGTTAACCTTTTCTTAGTCAATGTTAGATAAGCTTGTTAACCAAAAACCTCATTCAAAAATTTGCTTTCAGACAAAGGAAACAAGTGCACGATTTTAACTGATTTCAGACCTATTTTTCTCTATTAATGACTTTAAAAAAAAAAAAAAAAAAGTACTGCTCAACTTGAGAAATAGCAGTATAATGTTTGATGTGGTGTAGCTGTCTGATGAAATTATTGACATGATAAAGTAATCTTTGCTTGGGCTTGGAGAATTTAAATGAATAAAAAATGACATATGGCCAAGTGTGTATAAGAGGTGGACTATTGTGGTTCTATATGCTAGCTGGATTAGATCTATGCACACACACCATATGACCGATTAAGCCCCTTTTTGTGGAAAAAAAAACTGAAGCTGAAAATCTGTGTGTATTTGTGTTAATTTTCTGAAACCATGAAAATGTTGGAGCTGGGCCCTCTGGAGAGGACAAAAGTCAGAGATTAGTGCAGAGGACTTGATCATAGAGTAAAGCAGCTGCTGATAGCCTGAGGGGTGGAGGGTGACGTTATGATCATACCCTTATTAAAGTGGGTTGGCGGTGTGTTTGTGTGTTTTTAGTACGTTATGGGGACTAAAACCTCTTTACTCATAACTGTAAGTTAGATTTAGAAAAAAAAAATCATCTCAAAACACCACAAATATTTTTTTGGGGAGAGGTGGAAAAGTGAGTCTGTTGAAAGGAAGTTCAGTCAGTAAATGTAACTGCAAATAAGTGTGTGTGTGTGTGTGTGTGGACTGATAAAAGTAAGGCAGCTTTCCTTAAAAGAAACTAAAAGAAGTAAGAAATTAGATGGAAACATTATTGAAAGGTTATCATGTATAAGGAGCTCCAGAACCAATTATTACAAACATGGAGGAGTTTGAAACAACAGACATGTACCAGAGGTTCAGAGGTGGTTCAAAGTACCAGTGGTTCATATGGAATTATGTTCTAATATGCACAATATGTACTATATATAACCACCGGATGAAAGCTAATAAAGCGATAACAGTAATAGTAGTCATAACAACATTATATATATATATAAATAAAAGTAATAGGTAATAGAAGCATGTAAGTAATAGTAATACTAGTAATAATAACAAGTGGTGCCAAGGGGCCCCTCACACGTATTGTATCTTATTTTGGCATCGATCCAGCTGATGTCATCATGTCTATGCATGTGCCGATGTCACAATTCTGGCCCCAACCCTCTGGAATAGTCTTCCTCATTACATCAGATCATCAGATTCTACAGACACCTTCAAGTGACTCTTAAAAACTCACTTTTATAAGCAAGCATTTCATTAAATCAGGACAGTGTAGTGTGTGTGTGTGCGTATGCATATATTTGTGTATGGAAGTTTGTTTACATCTATATTGTGTCTGTGTATTGGTAAGTTAAGTGTTGGTTGTGGGTCTGTCATAGGGGTTGTTTGTGACGTATGTGGCCATGGTGTTCGTTCAGTGTGTGTTGCTTGTGCCAGAAAGTTTGTATCTGCATGTTGAAACGGTTCTCTTATTCTTGTCTTTCCTATTTCTTCTTATCTATCTCTCCTTTATGTGAAGCACTTTGTAACATGTTGTTTTAAAAAGTGCTATATAAATAAAGCTTGACTTACTTACTTAACTTACCATATCAATTGTCTCTATATATGTGCCAAGTTTGAAGTAAGTTGAAACAAAATTGATGTTTTTATAGACATTTAAAATTTCCCATTATAAGTAAATGGGAGAAGAAAAAAGATGTTAAAAATTCATAAAAAATTGGAACTTTGATCTACTTTTCCCAAAATATTATCACAACTATTCTGGGTCACTGGCAATCTATAAACCCATTTTGGTATGAATTCAACCAATAGTTTTGCTGCTCAAGTGTTGACAAATGAAGAAACAAACCAAACCAAAAACAATACCCCTTGCCTCACCTTCGATGGGTGGGGTAATAATAATCAATAAGAAAATAAATTGACAACGACATCAAACAAACACTGCACAACTTTAACTGCCCAGTCCCACTGGTGGAGCATTAGTCATTTACTCTGAGCCAAATTAAGCCTCCAGATGAGGTTTGACCAAGACGTACCAAATATGGTATGTGCATGAATTAGGTCCAGACACACAAAAAAGCCTCTTGGAGCCGTAACCTATGGCCAACAGGAAATCCAGCATTTAAGGGATACTTATGGGACGGGAAAGTATCCGCAAAACTATTGTAAAACAGTCCCCTAATTAATGAAAATCTGATGTGTGTCTTTAGAAAACTGATGTGTGTGGTGCGCATCTGTGTGAGGCTACATCTGTGTGCTTAGGGATCATAGGTGTTATTTTGGATTTTAGGTATTTTACATGTCTTTGGATCGTAATTCTCTTTTGTCTTCCTGCTGTCCTGTCCGCAGGGTTCAAACTTCGTGTAAGACAAAACTTTTATTTTCCAAACTTATTTCAGTCCTTTTTTATTGATTCATGA
The DNA here is from genome assembly GCF_902148855.1 of Sphaeramia orbicularis. Classification (NCBI taxonomy): domain Eukaryota; kingdom Metazoa; phylum Chordata; class Actinopteri; order Kurtiformes; family Apogonidae; genus Sphaeramia; species Sphaeramia orbicularis. Next base: position 40,919,044 of record NC_043974.1, on the reverse strand, counting down.
ACAGCTGACATTTAGAAATACCACATTTTCACACAGCAGCAGCAGCAGCAGCGATGTAAAGGGAAAAAAAGGCCTCTAGGAGAGATGGAGGCAAACTGACAGAAAGATGGAAGTAATAGAAGGCAAAGACTGGGTATTGAAGGTTTAAATCACCTACAGGGAGAAGTAGAGAGTCATTTCCCCACACCATAAATCTGAAGTCACATAGTGTGTTACAGTGTAGGTACATCTAAACACAAGAGAATGAAAAATCCTGCGCATTGTAAGGAAAAACAGACTCGGTGCATAGACGACAGATCACATATCCCCTTAGGTACATCCAGGAATACACACTATAGTTATTATTATCTTGTCTAATGGTGAAGACACAGGAAAACACAATTATCATACTTGACAAGTTAGAATTCTCAAACATTTTGGCATTTTTGTTTGAAAATGATCATTCATAACTAATTCAGTGTAGTTCACTTTAATTTGATTAATTTCACTTCAGGTGTTTTTCTTTCAGTGTAATTAGATTATATTCAATTCAGTTCGTTTCAGTTTAGCGCAGTTCAGTTTACTTCGTTTTGATTAATTTCGGTTCATTTAATTCCATTGATACAGTTCAGCTCATTTCAGTTGGATTCCATGTTGTTTTACTCATTACCCTGCCCCCCAAAGGGGAGCGGTAATTTAGTCAACTGTGTGACTGAATGTATTTTATTGAAAAATCAAACATAAAAATAAAGAGTTCATATGTCAACGCACATCTAGAAAAGTTTGTTAGTGTCATATACATCATAATTTGGAATTTGAAGTGATAGTAACATATGACATACAATGTACATTCTAATAATTAACATGATTAAAACTGAACATATTTGATTGACTTCATATGTGACAAGTTAATGTAACTCTTCAATAAAGGGGGGGGGGCACTGTCTCTGAAATGTTCACGAATGACCATGTCTTTTAGTACGTGGTGTACATGTCAGTCCTGTGATGAACTGGTGACTAGGGGTGTAAGAAAATATCGGTTCTGCAATATATCGCGATATTTCATTTCCTAGTACTGTATTGATATTTTTAGGTATTTATTCAAGTGCAGATAATGTGGAGGTTCATTTTAGTTTTTTTGTTTTTCGTTTTTGTTTATATTTTATTATATATTATATTTAATTCTTTTGATTTTTTTTTATATTTTTTATTATTATTATTATTATTATTATTATTATTATTATTATTATTATTATTATTATTATTATTATTTAACACTCTTATTAAATAATGTTAGTTCCTTTGTTGGGATTGTACAAAAATAATGTTATGATGTTAGTTCTGAACTAATAGAATATGAACATTTGAACAGGATCTTAAATTAATGTTATAAAATATAATTTCAGTTTGAACACAGGAAAATTTTTGTGATATAGCATTAGATCCTGCCGGGATCAAATGAAAATGTGTTTAGTATTAGTGCAGATTTCTGCTGTAATTCAATTCTTCAAGGAAATAGTCATTAAAAAAAAAGACACGAGCAAAAAATTGCCTTTTTAACAGTATCATGATATATCGCAATATATCGTCTCGTGATCCTAGTATTGTGATTTGTGTCGTATTGCCAGATTCTTGTCAATACACAGCCCTACTGGTGACACATCCAGAGTGTACACAGCCTTTGCCCAGTTGTTGTTGGGATGGGCTGGGGCACCCATGTGACCCCCCCTCAAGGACTAAGCAGGTTAGAACATAAATGAATTTAATTTAGTTTAATTCAACTCAGTTCAGCTCAGTTGAATTCATTTAATCTCAGTTCAGTTTACTGTGGTTCGTTTTAATTTAGTTTGAGTCGATTCTGTTGTTGGAGCGGAATGAATTAACATTCATTTCATCCTTTAAAACACACACCTCTTTGTGAATTAACCCTCACTTAATCATTAAATCAATATACAAACAAGATGCGTATCTCTGCTGCTGTCTATCTCCTTTTACTAAAACATGGCCTGCTAACGGAGGGATTGAGTTTCTTGCCTCCTTGCTTTCATATCTGCAGTGTATGTTGGAGAAACCTAATCAGACCTTTTTAATTAAAGAGGCCAGAGTGTGAGTGCAGAGAGGGTAGAGATGGAAGAAGATGGCAGTGCAGGAGGGAGGTGAAGGGGAGAAACGGCCAGTCTGTCTGATGAAAGCCACTTAAATCCCTTTCTTATTAACTCTCAGTGACACATGATCTACCTCCATCTTGTCTCGCGCACACACACACACACACACACACACACACACACACACACACACACACACACGCACACACACACACACACACACACACAACACACACACCCACACACACACACACACACACACACACACACACACACACACACACACGGTCAGAACTATGGAACAGCCCCTGCATCTTTCTGAAAACATAGATAGATAGATAGATAGATAGATAGATAGATAGATAGATAGATAGATAGATAGATAGATAGAACACTACAGATACAGATGTTCTTCATAGGTTTACTTCAGACATACGTTTGCTTGGATTTTAGAGAATGAATTTTTCCCTTTTATATGAATTTAATGGAACAAAGAAATAGTTATCATGCTATTTTTATATTTTTGTTAGGGCTGTCAAAATTAACACAGATTAATCCATCATCATGATTAATCTGATTAAAAATTTTAACGCAATTAACCCATCTGCCATACAGAATGACTGAATGTCTTTACCAATGCAATGGGGCAGTTTGTTCATGTACAGTTAGCGTCACACATGTGCAAATGGTCAGTTGATCCAGTAGTGATAGACAGCAGAACCAACCCATAAAGATGGAAGACACTAAACAGCACATTGGACCTTTGGATGGAAATATGAGTAAAAAAAAAACAAGGCGGAACCATCAACCGACATAAAGTATTATACATACTCTGCAGGAAGGAGTTTTCTTTTCACTCAAGCACTTCCATCTTCAAATACCACATTAACGCAAAGCATACGTTAGTCAGGGATTCTGCTAGCACTTCGGTTAAAGCATCGCCCAGCTTGCGACAAACACGTTAAGTGCAAATATATTCCCTTCTTTCTAAAGTCTGTTTGCTCTTGCAAAACGCAATTAATATAGATTCAAAATGAATGATATTTAATTGTGATTAATCGAAATTAATCCACAGCAACGCTATGATTAATCTGATTAAAACTTTTAATCATTTGACAGCCCTAATTTTTATATTGTTTGTCTTTTGCACTGTGTTTATGTGTGCACATTTTTTTCTTTGTGCATTTTATTCTTGTTGCTGCTTTGATCAGTGAATTTCCTCAGTGGGATCAATAAAGTCTTATCCAGTCTAATCTAAAATAATCTAATCTAAAAATGTTAGTTCTCCATGAATATTGCAGTCATTTCTGTGTATTTCTCTCCATTTCATACAGAGATGTTCTATTTTTCACTGTAGTTATAGTTACAGTAACAAAATCCTTGACCCACTTAAACCAAACTTTTCTTTAATTTGTACACTTTAAAGCCAGCTTCAGTATGTGCTTCAGTCTAAATACTCTCAGAGGGGCTTCTTTATTGTCAAGGAATGCTAAATGCTTCCCTTTCACTTGCCAAATACAAATGCGTCCGACTACACTGTTGCTCTTATGTGAGCATGTCCTGGAAGAGATCCCATTTTGTCCTGTGGGTGTCGGGTAATTGACAGCAAGGAGACAGTGAAGTGACGAAGGCAGAGATATGAAAACACTCAACTCTGAGCAGTGAAAGACGAATATCACAGAATCTGTGGGAGAACCGCATTAAGATGTCATGTTTAATGTGATGGATTATCTCACTCGTGCAATTTTCAAGTCAGTGGAGGTTGTTTCTCCACAGTTATACAAGATATAATGGCAGCAAATAGGTGCTTTTGAAAGGAACCAAACATGAACACCCATATCTAGAGTGATTCAGACTGTGTCAATACAAAATAGGAGCAATGCAAAGAAAAAAATTGCTCCAGAAAGGATATTTTTACTTTTTGAGGAATGTATGAGGGGTCCTTGCTCTGAGCTTAAGTGTACCTTTTTTGCTGAGAAGGTACTAAAATGCTAGGTGCCTGATTAAAAGGGTTAGCGTCGGACTAGAGTTTGAGTACAGACTGGTTGGGTCTAGCTGAGCTGCTTGGTAATATGAATAAGTAATGGTGTTCCTTTTAGTAGCAGCTGTCAAGTTGCCCTTTAGCAAGGCATTACTATGGTTCACTTAAAGCTTTACCTGTGTGTAGTTGTAAACATCCTGTGCAATAAATCTGAAAACCAGAACAAGCAATAAATCCTTAGCCTCAAAGCATAATCGCCAAAGTCATACACTATATGGACAAAAGTACTGGGACACATTGAATTCAGGTGTTTCTTTTCTAGCATGGGTCTGGGATGCAAAACAGTAACGGCTAATGTCATAATGTAGATTTATATTGTGATAAATATCATATTGATAAACAATTATGTCGTACTCGGAGAAATGTTCGTCGTAAGTCTCGACCCTATATGTGCAAATGTTATGACGTAACTAGTTATAAAATGTAACAAATTAAGCAGGAATTAAAACAAATTGTAGAAATCCACTAGATTTTTGCCGGAATGAATATAAAGATAGCTTTGCAACACCTGGAGGGTTTAAATTCAAACTTTTTGAACTGTTAGGGTCCAAATACATAAATAAATGTACAAAAGACTAATAAAAGTGGGTTTCGCAAAATATGACCCCTTTAAGTTTAATGGGAGATTTTTCTTACTAAGTGAGATTTGAAGAAAATAGATGGTTAGTTGTGGTAGAAAATTATTATTTACAGTCGGAGCATGAAAAATATTTTTAGAAATTTAGAGGTAAAACATTTAAAATAATAGTCATGGGTAAAAAAAAAACAACAAAAACAATGTTGACAGAAATTAAGTAAAAACCATCTCTGGGGAATTTTGGAACCAAAGATAACAGTTTTAAACAAAACTAACCAATGCAATGATATTCATCATAATATAAAACTATATTACAACCTGAATTCAACCTGTCCCAATACTTTTGTCCATGTAGTGTATAACTTAGGTAATTATGCTATGAGGCTAACGGAATGTAGTGTGTGTGTTAAGAGGTCTGTCTGGTTCATTTCAGGGCTGAGGACACACTGTACTGATAATAAGAGATTAACTAGACAAAAACAAATCAAGCTGTGTGTTTCAACAACAATCCATGCAGCAATTAGTGTGAGAGCATTAACATTCGTATGGTATCAGAGTAGGCTTCATGCCGTTGAGCATCTGTGTGTGTTTATGCCCATTCGTAGTAAGCTTACCCACTGGAGCAGCACAGTCCCAGCTGTTCAAGGGTTTTAGAGTTGCAGCCAGATGATCAGCACTTCACACAAGGACTTCTGTCTTTTTTAGTAAGTCTTCCAAACAGTAATTTTGGAATCATACAGTGTATTTTGTTTAGTTGGAACAGGGGTTGGGTCAAGTATTGAGTGTACTCAATGTATCATGACTTGTTCTGTGTTGGAGGTAGTAAGACTTATGGCAGGGGTGTCAAACTCATTTTCTTTCAGGGGTCACATTCAGCCCAATTTGATCTCCGGTGGGCTGGAACCAGTAAAATAATAGCATAATAGCCTATAAATAACAACAACTCCAAATTTTTCAGTGCAAAAAAATAACATTAAATTATGAAAAATTTTACATTTTACAAACTATCCAAAACAAAAAAGATGTGAATAATCTAAAAAACAGAAATTTCTTAAGAAAAATAAGCAAAATTTTAATATTAATGAGGCATAATCAATATTATGCCTCAACTTATGATTTATACATGTGCATTACAGATCAGATCTACCAAGGCACAAAACAGGTAGAATATTGGTAAAATTGGACTTTTTTTTTTTTTTTTTTTTAGATATTTCAGGTTGTTCATATTTGTTCTGTTTATTGACATTTTATTGTTAAAGGATATCAGAATTTAATGTTCTTTGCAATAAATCAAAGAGAAAAAATTGGTGTTGCCATTATTTATAGGAATAATGTCATTTTTTTTTTTTTTCACATTAAAGAAGAAAATTTGGAGTAATTATTTATAGGTTATTATGCTATTATTTTCGAGTTTGATGCCCTTGACTGTTAATATCTTCAGGGTAATTTTTGCACTTTGCAAATTCATCCTGCGGGCTGGATTGAAAGTTTTGGCGGGCCAGTTTTTGCCCCTGGGCCGCATGTTTGACACCTGTTACTTATGGGAACACTGATAACAAATTGTCCAGTTTAAGTTTGGTTTTATACAGTCATACCATAATTTTATGGAGAATGTTGCATCATGGGTCGTATGTAGCATTGATATTCCTAAACTTGTCACTATTTGATCTGTAGTGGAAGCCTGGTATGCTCTATACATGTGCAGGAATGCTGTGCCTTCTAAACAGTTTTTCAAAACAAAAACTACTTGATTTAATAGAATTAATGTTATCTCTGGTTTTAATGTTGACGAAATAGAAGGTCCAAAGTATCTATGAACGTTTCATTCTTTCAGCAAGACTGTTAATGAAACAGGCTTGTCAGAAAACAGGCTCGTCGCCAGAAAAGCTAGCCCGACTCATCAATTGGCTCCCGTCTCACACACCAAATCAACTACCGACTTGAGTGTACATTTTGCACTTTCATGAGATGTAACACCGAAAAATGACGGAACGTCTCTCTAAACACATAACTAGCTGTTGTCAATCATTGTTGTCAACAGAGAGTTTTGAGTAGTCAAGAAAGGTTGTTGTTGTACTTTTTGAATTGGATGGCTAGTAAGAAGAAGATACTGGCGTTGTCAGCTCTAGGTGTTGTCAGCTCTAGGGCTTCTTCTTGTGGAAGAAGAAAGGTGTTACAGACGAAAACTAAGGAGAAATCCCAGTATGCTAACAATGCTAACAGTGTTCACTCCGTGGAATGAATGACGTCCATAGGCAACACTGACTGGCACTCATTCAGATGCGATATGAGCAGTTCATTTCCTAATATAGAAGACAATAATAGTGTGAAGTACTTTGGCATAGCTGTATTCACATGGAAACTTCTCGTTCGCTCATTCATTAGTCGAGGGCTATCCCTCCACCAATCAGATCGGTCCGACTGAACAACTGGTAGTGGCAGATCACACATGTTGAATTGTCCGAAAAGACTGGTAACAGCATTAATGATGGCCGATCGTAGAGAACACACCAAACAGACTCATGTCACCAACCTCGCCAGACTGCCGGACGATGTCCGACCACCGAAAATCGGGTTAGTGTGTCTTCACCTTAATGGACAGAACCATCTGTCCAGGGTTTGGGTCAACTAGTTGGACTAAAAACAGCTGAGTGAACAGCTCTGTATTTGAATGTATAATAAAAGCCAAGCCTGGATAATGGTGAATTAGGACCCATTTAGATAAAACAGAAAACATTTATTTCTTTTAAATTTCTAACTTTTATGGCTTTTCAGAGAATTTCTAAGTTCAGCCTTTGAAATTGAAACATCACCCCCACCCCGCTGCTTGTAAAAAAACTTTACTGACACAAATTATCTTTAATTAGCTGCTGTAAACCTCTTTAATTATTGCATCTGAGTTTTTTTTGTGGAACAAATAATCACCTTCCTGTCCAGTCTACTTGTTCCAGCTTCTTTTCATCTTTGCTATCTCAGATATGTTCCTCTTGTGCCCTCATTCCTTCACACATTTTCACTCTCATTCTGTGTTATAAGAGAATGAACCAAAAAAAAATCACATAAACCTCCACCACCTCCATCACCGCCACCCTACTCTACTTTATCTTAAATTCAGTATTCACCTTGCTCTCATCTCCTTCCCACAGTCCCACTGAAACGGTTAAAGATGTCGCAGAAGAAGATATTTCTGGTCTTCATTGCCATCAGTACTCTCAGTCTTCTGCTACACCATGGAGGTCACTTGAGCTGGTGAGTGATTTTAACATCTCCCACATCCCCCACATCCTCGCAAACACACAGCAAAATAGAGAGCTGATTACAATGAAACATGGCATTATGGCAGTCATTGTCTTTTTCTTTTAAACTCTCGCTAATTAAGCGATTATAACCACCTCCTCTGTAAAGGAGACGGCTGTTAAAATCTCACTCAACTTGAATGCGCAGCTTGATAAGTGGGTCGAGTGACTAATTATAAAAGAGGTGGAAAAAAGATTTTTGACGGCTCTGCCTTCTGTTCTGAAACCTTTAAACTTTCACATTTTGCTCAGCGTTTTCTCCCATCTTTGTCCATTTAATGCAGTTGCTGCATTGCTTTCAGAGTTTGGAGGTCTGAGAAGTGCTTGAAAGTGCTTGCAATTCTAACTCTGTGATGTGATTTATTTATTTTTAATATTAACTCTGCCAGTTCTTTTTTTTATTTTTTATTATTATTTATTTATTTCAAATATGCAACAAAACAAAGTAATCTTACTTAGTCCTTAGAAATAAAACAGGTAGTAAGAAGTCATGGAAAAAACAAAAAAACAATCAAAAACAAAAATAAAGCTTATACATATACATGATTTCATTTGCACTTTCGAAAAGGAGTGGGAGGAAGTATAACTTATTTAATCCCACCCCTTCTCCACACAGCAGTCTATCCTTTAGGTGAAAAGTCAAAGCTACTTATAGAGAGGTGATACATTTTGGAAAAATGAAACTTCAAGTCAAAAAACTAAATTATCGGCTGCTCTCAGGTCAACTCTAGGTACATTTTATCTTAATATTTGTCTCGGTGTGAGTGTGTCTGAAGAACGCCAAGTGGCTTCCCTGTTTTTTCTCCTTTAATTTCTAAACTTTTTGATATTATGAAACATAATTTTAGATGTTTATAGCATAGTACAATGTACATCATTGTGATAAAAAGGGAAAAAAAAAATCATGAGTACATGTATTCCTGTAGGTATGTATTTGACCCCAGCAATAAGGAGCTGTGCTGGAAAAATGTGAAAATGACCCTTAAAAGTGCTTGAAAAGTAGTTGAATTTGACCTTGAAAAACCCTGTTATTTTTTATTTTTACTTTTATTTCCACACATTGTTAAATCTTTAACCCTTCATAGGGCACTCATAGAAACACTCTGAAATTGTATTACTTTATTTCTCTTGGGAAATTAAAAAAAAAAAAAATTTTCATGTAGAAAATCAAGTTTAATGAAGTTACCATATTTGGTTCTTTGCCCATAAGTGGCAAAAATATCCAAGAAGTATATCTAAAAAAATACAAGAAAAACACCTGAAAGGTGAAAGGAACATATATTTTAGAACATTAGACCAACATCAGTGCTGATCCAGACCCCTGTCCACATCCACATGATCCCTTTGAACATCATTCCTTACATTAGTACCATTACTTCATGGTACCTAACAAAGCAGGTACACTCACTGTTCATGCAGAGGTGGACCTTACAGACCCTGGAGACCACACTGGGCCTGATTTGCCTCACTGTCCTCACTGCCACTGTCTTGTAATATGTGCGGAAATTACCAAAAATAGTCACTTGCCCAATAACGAATTAAAAAGGTCCAGGCACTTTAGGCGAAAATGTCATTTCGATAAACATGTGTACATCAGTCAATACCGGTAATGATGAACAAATCATTGAAACCTTTTGTGGTTTAAGTTCAATCAATACAGTGTAACATAGTGAAGAAATATACTTGTTTAAGATGCATATTTATTTCTTATGTGCAATATGAACACCTTCTCTAATTGTTTCAGTAATTACATAACACCTATACATTATAGAGTCTCTCATGTTTCTTTAAAATTACAACAGTGTGGAACAGTATAGACTATTAAAAGATTGTTGCGTTTTTATCATCGGCTTATACTTGGATCCAAGGGGTAAGAACCTCAGCTCCTAAACACAAAACATTAAACTTTAGTCTAAAAAATACTAGTTTTTTTTTTTTTCCCAAGACTCATTATGGCCTCATCATTTTTATTTGGACCCAAGTCTTCTAGTGATCTCTTTAAATTTCAACTCAGGTCAGTTAAACAGCTTTGATGTATGCCTTGTTGGGATTTGATTGGCTGGTATGACAGTATGCTCACTTACGCCAAGTCAGACTTTCAGAGTTTGTTTATTTGACAAAACATTTTCCTGACAGACGGCTCCACTGTAGTTGTGGTTAAAAGGTTCCACAACAAGACTGCAAAATGACTGTTACCCAGTGCTTGATCAAGTTTACAGTTTTACCAAGTCAGTAAACTAGTGGTTAGCATTAACTGACCCATGACCTCTCGCAGATGCCTCCGACCCCTTGCACTCTGCTCCTTTCATCCAAATATGAGCACTTAAAACCCAAATTACAAACTACTGACATAAAAACAGCAGTTCAGTAACCCATATGTGACATCATGGTTCCTCTGTCTAGTAATTATATACAGTCTGTTACATCCAGGTTTTAATTACTTAGCTTTAATTACTGTGGGTCAAGCAACATTAATGGTTCTTGTTGTAAAACAATAAAATGACTTTGCACAATATCTTCAATTTTAATAAGCGCTGGTTGTGCAGATCAAATTTGATGAGCATTTTTTCATCATATCTTTTGTATGTGTTGTAAATCAAAGCTTTAAATCAAACCAACAGCCTGAAGAAAAGCAAAACCAGACGACCATTTATAATAACCCTGGTACATGCTGCTCTTTTTGTGGAACTACTGACACTTTATAATGATCACCCTTTCACTCTCTCTGCAGGACCATGGAGGCCTTCCACATAGGCTGCCCTGCTCTGCGCTCCCACCCCTATCCAGGCCTGAAGCCTAAGCACACCAATGTGGCCTTTCTCAAGACCCACAAAACGGCCAGCTCTACAATGCAGAACCTTTTGTTCCGCTTTGCAGAGCGCAATAACCTGACGGTGGCTTTACCTGTGCAGGCCTGCACCCATCAGTTCTGCTACCCGCACTCCTTCACCTCACACTTCATCCACCCTCACACGTTGCCACCAAACATCATCACCAGCCACATGCGTTTCAACAAGGGTGAGCTGCAACGTGTCATGCCCAATGACACTATTTATGTTACAATTCTGAGAGAGCCCAGCTCAATGTTTGAATCCTTATTCACGTACTACAACCAGTACTGTCAGAGCTTCAAGAGGGTCCCCAACGGCTCCCTGGAGGCCTTCTTAGAAGAACCTTGGCGCTACTACCGGCCAGAGGAGAAGGACTCCATGTATGCACGCAATACTTTAACCTTTGATTTGGGTGGAGACAAAGATCACGTGGCAACAGATGTGGGGTACGCCCGCAAATTTGTGGCAGAAGTGGAGCGAGTGTTCTCCTTGGTAATGATTGCAGAGTATTTTGATGAATCACTGGTTCTCCTTCGCCATCTTCTCTCCTGGGATCTGGATGACATCCTGTATTTTAAACTCAATATGAGGACACCAAGCTCCAAGCGGAGCCTCACACCAGGCCTTCCTGCCAAGATCCGTGCCTGGAATTCACTTGATGCTGCTCTCTACGACCACTTTAACACTTCATTGTGGCAACAACTGTCAGCCCTGGGTCCAGCTTGTGTGGGCAGAGAGGTGCAGCTCCTTCGTCGAGCCCAGGAGAGATTGATGAGGACCTGTTTTGGTGGTCAGACACCACTCCTTCGCTCAGCTGCACAGATCAAAAACAAAGATCTACGCCCCTGGCAGCCTAGTGGGAAAGTTGACATTGTGGGGTATGACCTCCCAGTAAATATGAGCCGTGGGTTCTCAAGCAAGGTCCAGGAGCTCTGTCTCAAGCTCATTATGCCAGAGGTCCAATACACACGGGTTCTCCTACGTTCCCAATCCTTACGCTACCGTCGAAACCACCAGCTTCGGCCTCAACACCAGTTGCATCCACCCCAGCAGCCAATACGTACAGTAATGCCTCGCAAACCTCAAATCCACAACCAGCAGCAACCTGCAGCTCCAGCCCCAGTTTCAGCAACAGGATCTCCCTCCACTTCACATCCTGGGACTCTGGGTCGAATCACAAAGACAGGGCCTCGATCTACACCGCCCCAGACCTCATAGACTTGAAAACAGAAAGCCTGATATATAATCTGCCCAACAGACTGCAGTGCTCTGCCTATCCTGACCCACAACACAATGATGCTTGTTCATGCTGACCACTTGGGAAAAGTCTGCGTGGGATTTAAATGAATCACATTGCTAGTAATTTTGATTGAAATAGGAAAAGGAGAAGAGAGGGACGACATCTGAACGTGATGTGAACTTGATTCTACCCATCTCCTTGAATCTATCTATCTCTGATCTGTGAAATGGTGTCAGGGTCGGCAGACATGAGGGCAGCAGAAATTGACACTGGGACTCGGCTCAATTGTACACCCCTACACGCCTGGCTGCAGTAAATAGAACAAGGTTTTAGGTGAAACTTGTTCTTTGAAGCAAATCTGTTATGTGCAAATGGAACACAATAGGAGAGTGGTGATATCAGCCCAATTGTCTGACACAAAGTGGTCTTTGTGTGCATCACACTGGTATGGTATCATGTTACTTGCTTTTATTCTCATTTTGGAAGCTCCCTTTTCCAGTCTCTCAATCCCAGCACATATGCCACGCACAGTCCTTGAGAGATACATAATGAGATACAGGAATCAGCTCTCAGGCCTCCGAGGTGACTCCCAAGAGGCCACAGTCATTAAGATCACCTCTGAGCATTTATACAACAGCACAATCAACAACTCTTCTCTTCTTCTTTTAAACTCTACATACGGGAAGCAGTGGAGGCAGAGGAGTGCAAAAAGCCAGGTACATGGAGAAAAACTTTAACCAAGGATTATTCCTAAAGACTGATGGGTAATCCGTTTGGCTGCCCTTTATCACTCTGACTCACCCACACTGACCTCTCTGGCTTCCTACTACGTATCCTTGTCTCGACCCTGCTGATGCCCTCATGTCGCTGCAGGGGGCACCTTCGACATATTTTCCTTCCTCATCCTTTATAACTGCAGTTTACGTTAGACCAGCAGCTCATGGCCCTGTTTTAACCTGATATTAAAATGTGTTTTTCATGATCTCACCCCACGTGTAAACGCAACATTAGAATGCGTACCCACATGCATCTCAAATGTAAAGAAACCATCAGCAGAGTAAATGATGAATTCAATGTTTTACTAGTTAGAGGAAAATTAATTATTTGTAATACATTTTTAACTCATTGTGCTGATCAAAGGCTACCAGCAACTTTTAAGGTGGAATGGTTTGTTTCATGTTAATCAATGAGCTAATGTGAACCAACGTAAGTTCAGTTCAGACCAAAGATTCAAATGTAGATGAACTGAAAACAACCTTCACTATATGAGTTCAAACATGGCTCAAATATAACTCCAAAGCAACCCTTAGGCTGGAGTTGGATGTTTAAATTTTAATCATATGTTCATGTAAAGAACTGGATTCACCATGAACTAGTTATCCATATATTTACCTCTGTACTATGAAAGATACTAGAGGATTCCACTATCAGAGAACTCAGGCTGCGTAGAACTGCCAGAATAGCACAATATACCCAACAAACACACTGACATTTGAGGAGATGTCTGTCTTCTTAATTCCATCATCATAGCTTAAAAAAGTACATAAGTACCTAAATTGAGCACGTTATGACAACAAGTCTGTTTCATGCATTTCACTAATGCAAGAAAGTGATGTTAAAAAGGTTAACTCACTTTATTATCCCCATAGGGAAATTCAGTCATTGCTTTTTACCCATCCTAATGCACACACAGAAGCCACCAGTGTTCTCAACATTTACAGGATACACTTGCTTACATGCAGCTATTTAAAGGCAAGTACTGTATATATCTATATTATTATTATTATGTCTGTATATGAGCTAATTATTGCAGATTTCACTACAAACAGGAGGACATCAGAATTTTTGGTTAGAATGTGGCTATATACTGCATATTCTGTCGATGGGTCCTCAGTTCATTTTTAGTGCATCACACCTGTTCTTAAGAGTCGTCTACTTTAAATTAGATCATGAAAAACACATTGACCCAGATTGGAAAAAGGCCAGGATCAACCAATATGTTGCTTCACTGGAATTCAGAGATTTAACATTAAAGGCTGTTTCTGAACATGAGTTAAAGCTGCATTTGACTTCCTTCGCCAATTTTTCATCAAATCTGTAAAACCTGAGTCATAGCCAAAGTATCACGAATTTTCAAAAATACCCGAGTGACCTACCGGCTCGGTTAGTAAACAAATGGATTATTTATGGTGGAGTACACTTCGAAATTGTTCACCGTGAGGGAAGAGATTCAGGTGCGTAATCACGGAAAGACTTATGGATTCGTGATACTTAGGCTATGACTAGGGTTTTACAGATTTGATGAAAAATTGGTGACGAAAGTCATACGCAGCTTTAAAGTTATGGGTTATTGCAATACGAACTCCAAGCCTATGTTCTGGGAAAAAAACCCAGAATGAATGACCTATCAGCCTCCCAGCCCCATCTACTGCACACTGGCACAAACAAAAACATAAAACACCTTGACGGGACAATGACCTGAGACCCTGAGGTCTTTGAGGTTTGACACATTGCTGTGTTTGAATATTTAATTTGTTCTGCTTGTGGCACTACTGCGGACAATGGATACAAAGCTGTACGTTGCCATTAGGGACATGTGGAAACCCTCATTGTGAATTTGGACAAAAGGCAAGCGGGACACCTGAAAGCCCTGTGAGGCTCAGGACGGCCGGTCGGCTTGGAACTCAGCTGTGATTAATTTTTGATACACTGTACTCACTTTTAATGTGTCGTTTAAGTTCTTTTCTTGACCCACTAATCAGAACGTGGGAAGGAGGCAGGATGTATCTGTGTAAGCCAGAGTGAGGTTTTTTTTTTTTTTTTGTGTGTGTGCCACAAATGGAACAAATGTGTGTGAGGTTTATTGAAACCGCATATTTATTACTAGGATTTAAAAGGTTCCTTTACTGTACTTTTAATTAAATAGTTGTTTTTCATGAACCACTGGATAGAAAAGCATTACATTAACCATTATGAGATGAGCAAATATTAACCCATAAAGGCCCAGGGCTTCTGTGGCAGTTTCCAAATGAATTTTTTTCCCTCTATTTAACCATTTTTAGATGATTTATCTCTTTTTTATTATTATTATTATTAGTATTATTATATTGTCCTCTATTTTTTCATGCGTTTTTTCAGCTAAAATTAGGTATTTTCCTATTTTAATTTAATTTAATTTAATTTAATTTACTGATCATGTAGATGTTCATAAAAACTCAGATTTAAGTTGAGGGTTATTATGTCCAAAACAGAAAACTGAAGAAACAAGAGACTTTTTCAGCAAATCTATCATTAACTGAACATAAACCCAGTGTGTCCATCCACTGTCATTGATCCAACTCCATGGGTTTTACTGGTGAATCAATGTTGTAGAAGATGATGGTGTTTCCATGGTAACTACAGAGCCTCTGAAGGTCCAAATGGGTCATATCTGATGACCATGAAAAGATGACAAACTGCATCTTACACCAATTATTTCCATGTATTGATAGGATTAGTGGATCAATAGGTATTAACCAGTTTAGATGCTTTTGTCCACTGGTGGCAGTTTGGGTCTTTATGGGTTAAAGCAGCAGAGATGAAATGAGGCACATGGCAGTGGTATAAAATATTCATTGTGTACGTGTTTTACATAATGCAAAACTACAAAGACCACTTCTGGAAAAACCACACATCGAAAAAACAAATGTAGTTGCTTTAAATACATTTTTCACTCAGCAGTTGTTAAGTGCTCAACTGCACAAAGCTTTTTGTGGTCAGACTGTTGCACTGTAGGTTACAGTAATGAAAAACCACTGCTTTCACCAGAATATAAAGTGGAGCAGGTGGGAGTCGAACATGGGTAAAAGATTCACTGCTTATGAAGTGGCTGTTAATTTGAAGTCAAAGTGTGCTCGACACAACTTCTCAAGGAACTTCAACTGTGAAAGCATGAGATGCACAGCAGCTTTTAAAGATATTACAGTTATTTTTCTGATGTGGGTAATACTGTAAAACTCAAACGCATACTGGTTCAAGGTATTATAAGGGATAATACTGTCATTAATATTTGTCTTACGGTCATCAAATTCCCCCCAAAATGGGAAAAACCAACAATGGATTAATTTATTCGTTAACATTTGACCTGTGTCTCCACAACGGTAATGGCCCAGTTTCCCATAGAAAGCATTATATGTAGTGAGATTTAGACTACTCTTATGTTTAAAGACTTAACCCTTTAACCCCTGAGATATTATTTCTGCTGTGAATTGTCATCTGTTTCAGGTTCATAAAAGCTGCTTGTGTTCCTTTTCTTCAGTGGTTTTATTTTACTGTGTGTTTTAGGGTCAAAACAGGTGGAATAACAGAAAAAGACAAAGAGAGGAACTGAAGTTTTACAGGTTTTGACTAAATAAGGCATTTAGAATGTACATCAATAAGAGATGTAGGATGTTTAACATGAACTGTGAACTGGACCACACTGAAGAAGTATTTGAATTTAGAGCTTTGGGACTCTTTTTTTTCTAAATTAGTCCAGCTCCTTTTTGACACCTGTTTGAACTCCAAAACCCTAAAAACACAGTAAAAAAAAAAAAAAAAAAAAAAAAAAAAAAAAGGAAAATCAGCTTAACACCATAACACACTACAAGGAAAATGGTTAAAAAAAAAAAAAAAGAAGCCTTAACTGTCCATTTCAATAGCAAGTGGGTCTCATTCACTGCTCTGAGATTTACCCCCATTCCACAGGCTGCCAGGGGGTGCACTGAGCATGCTCAGATGTCTATGGAAAGATCAAGGTCTATTCTATCAGCATGTTTGGAAAATTTTTCCTATTGAGCAAACAGTTGAATTTTTATGAATATTTAAATAAATCATACATACAGAATGGTCACCACAGACATGTCAGGGGTTAAAGGGATCTAACTGTAACTTCCTTTGTTTTATTACCTTACAGTGAATTATTTTTGTCCACAGAGGGAGTGGGTCCCTTCCACAGTGTACATGCTAAAAGCAATGCACTGAAAACTCCCCAAATCCACCATCAGTGCATCCCTGCTTTAGTGTTCCCCAGGACAATTGTGATGGACTCAGAGAAATACAAACAAGTTAGAGATCTGTCTGAAAGTGTAGAGGTACAGGGTCTGACTACGACCAACAGGGTCATTAAAGAAGTCCACCATAGACGTCCTTATGACTGAAGCTGCGTATACTCCCCACTGTCATAAAGAGCTCATATTTTGCTAAACCCACTTTTATTAGTCTTTGGCTCATTTATTTGTGTATTTGGACCCTAATAGTTCATAAAGTTTGAATTTGAACCCTCCAGGTGCTGCAAAGCTATGTTTATTTTTATTTTGGCAAAAATCAAGTGGATTTCTACAACCTGTATTAATTCCTGCTTAATTTGTTTCATATTATAACTAGTTACGTCACAACATTTGTACATATAAGATCAAGACTTCTGATGAACATTTCTCCGAGTACGACATAATTGTTTGTCAGCAGCAGCAGTTGTAGTAAAAACTGAAAATATGTCCAAACTTTGAGCCGACTACCTGAAATGTTCAGTTGTTGGTTGAATGTGACAGAGCAGCACGGCCAACAACCTGGAGGGGGCGGGGCCTGAAGCGGTTCATTTGCATTTAAAGGACCAGCACTCAAAACGACCTTTCTGGTGTCATTACTCAGAAATAGGGTTGAAGATGGACCTGTGGAGTTGAATTAATGAAGAATTCAGACCCAAGCAGAGCATTTTACAGTTTATGTAGACCACAGGGAAATGCTTTAAAATGCATAATTCCATTTAAAAAAAAACAAAAAAGCTAAATATCACTCCTTTAAAAGCAATGCTAGTCTTTAATAGTGTATTACTGAGATAACGTTTCAGAAAATGGACATTGTCATTTTTATTCAATAAGTGGAGAAACAAGGAGAAACTTCTTATGTTTGGGGCCATTTCCAGTTGTGGATATAATAATAATAATAATAATAATAATAATAATAATTTAATAACATATTTATTGTGAAACAGTTTGCTTGTATGTGGTGCTAACTTGAAAAAAAAAAACACAATAGTACCATTGTTAGCTGCATGACGACATCCTTCAGTCATGAGTATTTGATTTGATTTGTTCTCTTTTTTTTTTTTTTTTTAATGAGGACAATAAGAGAAAAGTATCACCAGCTCCATCCTTTAGTTGTGTTTCCTGCTGCTGGTGGTTGACTGAGTTCAGCTGGGTGGAAAAAAGCCTTTTTGGCAGTGATGATGACAGCTTCCTGAAAAACCAAATATGAATGTGCTGTAACTGACTGTGTGACTGATGCATTATGGAGACCCAGTATGTTCAATAGTATATAATTCAATGTGACACCAGGAAAAAAAAACACATTTAAGCTTGGATTGTAAAGTAATCCAATACATTTTCCAACTTATCTTACAATTTCCTTCTTTCTAAATTAACAGTTTATTTATTTTTCTTAATTTTTTTTCTTTTTAACAATCTTCAGTTAAATTTAGGGGACCATATTTAAAAGGTATAGTGTGGAACATGTGCTTGCTTGTGTGCTTAAGTGACATTTACTGGTTGATGCTGCAATGGATCTGCTGTGTTACACTGTTAGCCGCTAACAGTACGGGCTAGCTACGTTGGGGAAACTTTTTTGTTTTGTTTTTGGTACCACTTTGGTTGTATTTGACAAAACACTATGTCAAACATAACACCTTTACTTCACTAAGTTTTCTCACTAGATAAGCTGAAATACTTGATTGACAGACCAAAAAAATTAACCCTTAACTCTTCTGCTAATGGTTTAAGCTACAGCTGTGATGGTTTGAGTAAAGTGACTGTGTGACAGAAACTCAGAAATCTGTAAAAACTTATCCACAACTGATCTGTATTTTTAGATTGTATGGACACATAGCTGTTATATTCATATTAGAGTTTTACCAGCTAACAAATGATACATTACAACTGGATGGAGGTTAATTCCTTGTGTGTATTTTTACTGCTTTGTTGTGATGTACAGTAGTAAGTTAAAGACTGACGCTAAACACAATTAGCATGCTATACTAGTTGTATTAGCGCATATTTTAAACATAGCACCATCTAATGAACACAATCATAGTGAGTACAACATCCCTCTTACCTCTAGTGTCATTGTTTGTGTTGAGCTGGTCATTTGTGTTATATAACTCTGGTAACCCTGGTAACCACATCCATAATAACAGCCTAAACATTAGTCGCTTTTCCATTGACCCTCAAATTGCACAAATATAACTTGCGAATAAAAATTTATCTACTGGAAAAATTTAAATTTTGCCAAAACCCTTGTTTTTCGATAAAAAATTTTTTGCGCTGGCAAGAGGTGGTTTTTCGGACATAGCGCAAATGGTATATCATACAAAACTGCAGTGGAAAGAGCTTTTTCTGTAACTATTTACATGAATAAAAATAAGCGAAGGAAAAGAGTTTTAAAAGAAACATGGTGCAGTATATTTGAACACACCAGGAAACCATAACATTTTTTAATTTAGTGTGAGATAGAGGGGTAACATATAATAATAATAATAATAATAATGAATATATCCGTAAATCAACACAATATTTACGTTCGTCGCCATGTTTATGGAATGACTTCTTGTGTCATCTCGCGATAATAAATAAACAAATCATCGTATTTGTGATTTAATGGAAAAAATGACTTGACACACTTCTGTTTTTTTTGACATTTCGTAAAAATTAGTAAAGTTTTGCGCAGATGTCCAATGGAAAAGCGACTATTGACTTCTGTATAAAGGACTAAATTAATTACACTCTTCTGCTCCTCTACAGTAGCACTAGGTTGTTCTGTACAACATGTGTTACTTGTAGAGAACGCTGTACAACAGGGGTGTCAAACATATGGCCCGTGGGCCACAACTGGCCCCCCTAAGGGATCAATCTGACCCCTGGGATGAATTTGCAAAGTGTATAAATTGCGCTGAAGATATTAACAGTCAAGGATGTTGAATTGGTTTTAGTTCAGGTTCCACATACAGACCAATGGGATCTCAAGTAAAATAATAACATAATAACCTTTAAATAATGACAACTCCAAATTTTCATCTTGGTTGAATGTGAAAAAAGTCAAATTACATTCAGTAAAATGTGAATAACCTGAACCTGTTCCACCTGTTACTAAATGTTTGTGTATTTGTAGATCCACTGTGATCTGTAAGTTGTGTTAATAATAAGCTGGGACATAATATTGTTCAAACTGCACTTATTTTTATTAAGAAATTTCAGTTTGTACATGGTTACTCAGGTTATTCAGCTTTTCATACAGTAATGTGACTTTTTTCACACCAAAAAACTGAAAATTTTGGAGTAATATTTATAGGTTATTTTGCCTATTGTTGTACCGGTCCAACCCCCTTGAGACCACATCAGGCTGAATGTAGCCCCTGAACCACTATGAGTCTGACCCGTCAGCTGTTCAACACTAGTTACTGTTATAACAAAAGCTTCAAGGCTTCTGACATAAGCCCCAAGTCATACACTATATGGACAAAAGTATATGGACACGTTGAATTTGGGTGTTTCTTTTCAAACAGGGGTCTGGGATACAAAACAATAATGACTAATATCATAATATAGTTTTATATTGGGATTAATATCATTTCGTTGGTTAGTTTTATTACCCCTCTGCCAACTCTGACCACAGGGGTATTGTAATGGTTTTGTCGTCAGTCTGTCCATTCAATCTGAAGAATGCATTAAGATATCTGCACCAAATTTATACTGTGGATGCATCTTGGCATTGTGAAAATAGGTGACCTTGACCTATTTTTTTCAAGGTCAAATGGCGACATGTCTTTTCAACAATGTAATAACACTAAATTTAGCCAGGGGGTAGTAAAAATGCGTTTTTTTTTTTTTTTTTAACACATATCTTTTCTTACACGAATTGGTAATATTGCGTGGGTCCCCCTTGAACATAAATCCCAGAACCCCCCCCCCCCCCCCCCCCCCCCCCCCCCCAAGACCATCTCTGAATTTTGAAACAGTGAAATTAAATAACAAAATAATAATTGACAGACAATATAAGTAACAGTGACTTAAATACTTCTCAACATCCATTAAAAGTGTGTTATGCTTTAAATTGTTACCTTTTCTTCCAAAATGCCTAGGAGATGGTTTTGACTTAATTTCTCTCAACATTTATTTATTTATTTTTGTATCCATGACTATGATTTTAAATGTTCTACCTCTGAATTTCTAAAATATTTTTCATGCTCTGGCTGTAAATAATCATCTACTTCCTTCACATCTCACTGAGGAAGAAAAATCTCCTGTGAAACGTTAAGGAAATATTGATGTTTATAAACTATATGGACAAAAATATTGGGACACATCATGGCTACAGCTGTAAGACGTCCTGTTCAGGCTGATGTTTAGATATAAACATCAATATTAACCCTTTCATGCATAGTGGTCACTACAGTGGACAGTTATTCTACAGCTGTTCTCTTATATATTCATGGATTTTGTTGTTTTAGTTCCATATCAGCCAACACAGTGGACGCTTATGCATCATCCCATACACTGCAATTTATACCATTACTATAACTTTACTGTTCTTGATAAGCCTGATCTAGAGTAACATGTTTAAGCGTAAATCAATTGCTTTTATTGTTATTAATCTATAATTAACAGTTTTTTTTAAAGTTAAAGTTGTTGTTTTTTTTGCATTATATCTCCATGAATTGAGTAATGATTGGTATTAGAGTGTTAAAATGTGAGAAAACACTAGATTAGCAGCATTAAAAATGTCTGGGAAAGGTTCATACTGTCTTCCACATATAAGTTTTGTAAATAATCCATTTATCAGACAAACTAGTAAAGCAGGTAAACAAACAACTAACCCCATCTGATAAATGAATTACCTAAAATAAGCATTAAAAATGTTTTTATTTCATAGTTTTCACACACTATATCAGTAAATACATGTTTCTTTGCTCCAAAAATTAAACGTGTGGTGTCCAGCTGAGTGGAGATTTTTGCAGCTCCGTGAAAAATAGGTTAATAAGAAAATTTTCTTTAGGCATGTTTTTTTCATGCCTAAAGAGGAATAAAAACACACAGGAAAAAAATCGTGATTGAGGGTCTCATAATTCATGCATGAAAGGGTTAATCAATATGATATTTATCACAATATAAAACTATATTATGATATTTGTCATTATCGTTTTGTATCCCAGACCCCTGTTAGAGAAGAAACACCTGAATTCAATGTGTCCCAATACTTTTGTCTATATAGTGTATGACTCATTACGCACATGCTAACACTACATAATGAACCATTGCTTTTTCTTGTGAGACATTTACGTAATCAGCTCTTATTTGGAATGGCAAACTTAGAAAAATATAAATAATAAAAATGCTTTTAAAAATTTCTATTAGATGGAAAAGCATGTCATACAAACTACAATATCGTATGGAAATACTTACTACTGTCCTGATTCATGGGGTGGTTTTGTTTTGTTTTGTTTTGACCACATTGGGTCTCCTTAACCCTTCGGTATCCGGGTGCGCCTTTTAGGCACACTTTGCACTTCGATTTAAAAAACTTCATATTATTTTTCACAATTTAGATAAGGTTAGAATTCAAAAGTTGTTCATTTTTGCATGATCTTTAAAATTCTGGTCACCAACTAAAATTTGCACATTGTAAACAAAAGAAAATTACCAGACTAGCATCTGTCTCCCAAGTGTGCCTAAAACGCACTATTTCCTCTATTTGATATGTATGATTAGGGCTGACCTTGATTAACAAAAATAAAATCAAATTAGAGCAGAAAAATAAATCAATATATAATATTTAATAGTTTGATTTATAGGTGTGCATTTTACGCACACTTGGTGACAGATGCTAGTATTTTTGAACATTTGACCTTGCGCCAAAAATAATGCAAATTAATCAGTGTTGGAGTTAATCATTGACATATGCCGGGCTGCAAAAATCAAAGAATATGTGATCCACTTTTTATGTAGTATATTTAAAAAAAATAACTTTTTGTTTTTTGAATCCAAAAAAATGGTTTGTTTACATTACAAACATGGTATTTAAAGGGTTAAAAAATGTGACAATTATTGAGTATTTGGTATTTTTATTCACGGCTCAAGTTGATGAAATAGAAAAAACTGTAAAAGAATGAAAAACAAACTGTATGAAAATTTTTTTGACATTATTCCACAAGTGTGCGAAAAAAGGCACACTTGGTGCTTAGGAAGGGCCTTGCTGGACAGGATACCGGAGGGTTAAGTAATAGCTTCAGTCTTGACGTGACTGTGAAAGTGGGATTTATTGGACACAGTAGAGATGTGGTCCGGTCAGTGATTAAGAGCAGAATAAGCTGATGGTGAAACACTTCCCTGTGGAAAATCAATAACCTTTCTGCCACTTATTCAATAGTAAATGCATAAGGTTTATTCTTCTTTTCCTTCCAATGTGAAAGACTTCAAAATGTGTCTGTATTCTCTCTCAGCTGTTCATTTCAGATCCATTTTTCCATGGCTGTGAGTCTCTCTAAGTGCTCTTTTGATTGTTGGAGTCGACCGCTCTGCTTCTTCGGAGCAGATTTCAGTAATGGCCGCGCTGTCGTGTCTGAAGTGTTTGTTATTCTTGTTTGAAAATGCCAGAGAGGCCATTAAAGCAGAATACTGAAAGTCTCATCATCATCACATTAGCTGCTTTTTCTTCTGTTTTAGAGCGACGTTGCAGAGCTGCTGTTTTTTTAATTATCAGAAAATGAAATATGTCATAATAATTTTTAAGGTCTCTGTGAAATATTCAGGTGAAAAAAAAGAAAAAAAAGAAATAGCTCATTGTCAGTGGATGAAAATGGTGTACTTGGTTATTCTGTAGCTGCATTTCCATCACTGCACATCCTTATTTCCATCCTCAGTTTATGTGACTTGACTTCTGTATCTCTTTTCCTTTTCGGTAATGTTGAAGGGTTTGGGTGGGTGACGAGGCTCTGAGCAAATGGC
Organism: Sphaeramia orbicularis; assembly: GCF_902148855.1. Taxonomy (NCBI): domain Eukaryota; kingdom Metazoa; phylum Chordata; class Actinopteri; order Kurtiformes; family Apogonidae; genus Sphaeramia; species Sphaeramia orbicularis. The sequence continues at coordinate 40,894,964 of NC_043974.1, read as the reverse complement.
TACTGACAATCAGAGCTAGGGGCCCCAAAGCTTTTAATGACAGGCAGCAAATGTGATGAATAAAGTTTGAATGATTGAAATGAATCTGCTCTGGTCCTGTTTTTGTCATTCCAATGCCCTTTTATTAGCTCACCTGCCGAGCCGATAGACTTGGAGGTACTGTGAAGGTGACAATGTTGTTCACTTTATATATATATATATATATATATATATATATATATATATATATATATATATATATATATATATATAATTTGCCTTTACTTATAATGGGCCCTATTTTGATGGCTTTATAACATCAACATTTTTTTGAGATATCAGTATAGTTACTTTTGAGTACTGATATGAAGACATATATGGATTTTCCTTTGGGTCCATGACCTTTGACCTTGAGTGACTGTGAATGGGCAAACTCAAGGTCACCAATGCCTACATTTCAACATTTTCTTTTTCAAAACAACAGGTCAAATTCATTTCAGATTTTATATTTTGCTTAGAATATTTGCCTTTACTTATAATGGTCCATATTTTGATGGCTTATAATATGGAAATGGTCAGAGATATTAATATAGTTGCAGAAATTATACTGTGATCAATCACAGTATATTTTCTGCAACATGTCATCATTAATTAGCATTTTTGTACACATTTTAACATGTCAAAATGCATATACATTGCATTACATATACATACATTATATATTGTATAGATTTCACATCATGCTTTTCTGTACAAAACCAAAATTATGACACATTACTAAGGATAAACCTGCTTAATTGCTGCCTAACTTAAAGCAATAATTAAGCATTTTTTTTTAGCTTGCCAGCTGATAGACTATGAGCTATTGTGTCTGTGGTCATAGTCTTCAAAAGAAATTTCTTCAAACATCTTCTCCAATGAAACTACCAGTTGGATTTGTTTCAAGGTTTATATGTAGCTTCCACAATATCTACAAAGGTTGTTCACAGTTTTGAGAAATTTTGATTTTTGCATTTTTTACGAATTTTTGCAATATAAAAAAATGCGAATTATAATGGTCCATATTTTGATGTTTATAACATGTAAATGGTTACAGACATCAGTATAGTTCCTATCAGTCACTGATTGGAAGTCGTATATGGACTTTCATTGAATCAGTGGAGTTCTCCAGTAAAAGTACCACTCGTTTCTATTGGGAAATTGGTCTCCTACATCCAGACCAAAGAACTCTAACACAGAACAGAACCTGACGGCCTCACAAATTCCACTTGTTATTTATTCTTAATCTGATTATTAAAGTGTATCTAATTACTCCCAGTTACCTTACTTTTATGGTCATGTAAACAGGCTCAATGACAGCTGATGATGAATGATTTTAAATGCTATTTAAGAAGTGTAGCTGTTCTTCTGATGTTAAATATTTGCTTATGATAAACAGTAAGACAGGCAGACCAGGCCCTTAATGTGTCTCTGGTCTTGGTTTTGTGTTGATGTGGTCCCAGCCTGTCCTGGTCTTCATCTTAACTCAGTTCTGGTCTAGTTTCAGCTGGTCCTAACTGGAATTATACAGTAATATTAACCAATGCTCAGAAGCCACACTACATCCATCAGCAACAATATATAACACACAGCAACAGTTGCTCAATTAAAATTCACATTGAAATGGTTTGGATTTCCCTGGAGACTGAAATCAGACGTTTGAGCCTGGAGTCAGTTTGGAATTACCTCCTTCCACCACGCCTGCCGTAATGAATGAACAAATTGCTTCTCAAAGGGACAAAAAACAAAATGCAAAGCGGTGTTTGATAGGACTGTGACTGAAGCAATCACAACGCAGTCCCTCTGTCTGCCCCGGTGGTCATTATGGCCTGCTGTTGCCATGGCGGCACCTGCTGTGAGATGGCCCTCCAGCCGATTGCCTCTGCAGAACACTCCCATTTCAGACATCTCTGCCATCGTCTTCCCCTGCTGCTCTCAGCCTCCGTTTGAGAGCACTAATGTCATTTCATACTTATTCAGTAATGAGTCATGTAAGGTTTTACCATTTGAAATTCAATGATACTGTTCATCTCAGGACGGCTTTAGTTTGTTCACTGTCTGACTGAAAATTCAACATTTGTGTAAAATAAATACGAAAATTCAATTTGATCCTCGGAGACATTACGTTCCTTTTGTGTTCCTTTTCTTCAGTGGTTTTGATTTAAGGTCCGATCAAGTGTTAACACGTGGGCACATTTCGTCTTCAAAAGTCTCCAAAATTATTAGACCACCCTTGTTTTCTTCAATTTCTTGTTCATTTTAATGCCTGGTACAACTAAGGGTACATTTGTTTGGACAAATATAATGATAACAAAAAAAATAGCTCATAGTAGTTTAATTTCAGAGCTGATATCTATCCATTTTCCATGTTTTCTTGATAATAACCAAAATATTTCAGTTCTTCCATCAGTATCTATGGCATTGTACTGACAAAAACACTGCTTTTAGACATTCCATGTTTTCTTTTCTGTCTGTTTTAGTCACATGATACACACAGGAGTTAGTACCTGATTGCATAACCATTGTTTTTGATGACTGGATGGTCTAATCCAGTGGTTTCCAACCTTTTTTGCCTCGTGATCCCGTTTTTAGATCACAATTTTCTGGCGACCCCCTGAATTTTTTGCTAAAATTAATGTGTTTTTGATCCCGTAAAAGTTTGCTATACTATTTTTCAAATACAGGTTAATTTTAGAGGACATTTAGTCTATATAATGTATATTATTATGGATGGAGGCGGAAAAGCCAGGTGTAGATTACTGGACGAAGTGAGAATTTTATGTTCCTTGGTCAGGATATGTACAGTTATAAAAATTAAATAAATAAAATGCACATACAAAAAAAAAAAAAAATGCACATACAGTTGCAGAAAAAAATATTAGACCACCTTTGTTTTCATCAATTTCTTGTTCATTTTAATGCCTGGTACAACTAAAGGTACATTTGTTGGGACAAATATAATGATAACAATAAAAATAGCTCATAGTAGTTTAATTTCAGAGCTGATATCTATCCATTTAACATGGCTTTCTTGATAATAACCAAAGTCACTTCAGTTCTTACATTAAAATCTCTGGCATTGTACTGACAAAAACAGTGCTTTTAGGCATTCCATGTTTTCTTTTCTGTCTGTTTTAGTCACATGATACACACAGGAGTTAGTACCTGATTGCATAACCATTGTTTTTGATGACTTTGGATGGTCTAATCCAGTGGTTTCCAACCTTTTTTGGCTCGTGACCCCATTTTTACATCCCAAACTTTGGATGACTTTGGATGGTCTAATAATTTTTTTTTTTTCTGTGAATGTATATGGACATAGACAAAGAATGGAATGCAACAGTGGATTGTATAATTATGATAATAATAGTGGGTCTCCAAATACATAATTGAAGCATATAATAAAATTAACACCTGCCTCGCAAACCTATTAAAATCCAACTCTGATGAGCCTGTCCCATCATGTGGTCATCAGTACATCTGGAACCTGCCTGTAGCCTGTGTTAGATATTAATGATCTTTAATCCAGGTTAAAAATAGAAAAAGTCAGGGGTCAAACCAGGGTTTACGTCCTGTTTCGTGTTGCGTTTTTGTCTGTTTTTTTTTTTAATCTCAGTTATGTTTTCCCTCCTCTGACCTTTTATCCTTAACTCTAATCAACCCTGATACTCATGCATTGAAACATGATGTCTAAGCATAAGATCAAAGCGAGAATGTGTTGATTATATTCAGTTCGTGGTTATGATACTAAAGACCATATGAAAAACTGGACTGTTTAAGTATTCTTCAGATACTTTGTGTGTGCTTCTATGAAACTGGTCCTAAAAACAGGACATGGGGCTAAAAATTCAAACCAGTTGTAGACTAATGTTATGAAGCAAGTTTGGAAGCACTTTGGGTCTATTTAAAAAATAAATACTTACTGAGATAAAAGAGAAACTATTCTTCAGGTAAAACACATTTTTATATTATTTTTATTAAAAATCTGCATGTAACATGGTCAAAAGGACACCAAAATGACATGCTATTATTATTATTTTTTGAATATCTGTTTTATTCTCTCACAGGTACATTTTGGGAATCAAACTAATTTTGCAAGGCAGAGTGTTTCACAAAAATGACTGCTGTTGCAAAATCACTCACCATTTATTTGTGTTTAAATGGGCAGGTTCTGCATGTAACACCAGTGGACACGATGGGTTACATACGAAACCTGGAATGAGACTGAGATTCATGAAAAACCCACATGTCTGGATTAGAAAAACCACTAGGATCATCCAATTGAATACCATGTCTTTATTTATTGCGATATATAAGACCATTTACAGCCATGTTTTTCAGATGTAATGCACTGACACCTAGGTAGTTTTTCATGTCCCAGTTTTGGTCCTATTTTTGGCCCCAATATTTTATTAAAATTTCATTAATTTTGGGATGGCTCAGAGCAAGAGTATAATTTTTTTTGCATTTATCTGAGGTCATCATTAGGTACATCCTTGGGGGAATATGTACACATTTCTGTATTATTATTGGGTCTAAAAAGATGGAAAAGTGCCAGGTACCAAAATGAACCCAGTTTCACAGAAGCACCCAATTATAAATGCACAAAACATTTAGTAAGAGGTAGAATACTGATAAAATTGCACTGACTCCTCTTCATACATTTCAGGTTGTTTATATTTTTTGTCAGGGATAATTTGTAAATGTAAAACATTTTCATGTGATTGAAATTTTTTGTACTAAAACAAACAGAAAATTTGCAGTTTTCAATATTTATAGGTTCTTGTGATTGTATTTTGTTGGTTTGACCCATTGGAGATTGAATTTGTCTGTATGTGGAACCTGAAAAACTACAACAATGAATGCAACACATGCTTCGTATAGACTGTAAACGTTAGCTTTGAGTTTTACGTCAAATTGAACACAGTGTCTTTATTTATAGTCTATATAAGACCATTTCCAGCCATGTTTTCAGATCTAATGCACTGACACCTAGGTAGTTTTTCAGGTCCAAATTTTGGTCCTATTTTTGGCCCCAATATTTTTATCAAAATAAAATAAAAATAATTTTGGGATGGCTCAGAGCAAGAGTATCATTTTTTTGCATTTATCTGAGGTCATCATTAGGTACATCCTGAGGGGAAATATGTCTAAATTTATCTTTTATTATTGGGTCTAAAAAGCTGACAAAGTGCCAGGTACCAAAATGAACCCAGTTTCACAGAAGCATCCATGTACAGTATACCAGGAAAACTGCAGGACCTGGAGGAAAACTGCACAGAGCAGAGAAAATGAACACTGTCAACACAAAGAGGCCTCAGTCCCACTGGACATCCAACATGGAACCTTCTAGTCTTCTAGCCCTCAGTGGTGTTACATGTTAAAACGGCAGTTTTACCCCATGGAACATGGGACTGACTGGTACCAAAGGTGGAGTTACCTGTGGGTGCCCTCAGCACCACAGCCCCATTTGAACATGGAAAATGTGGAAAATAATGTAACTGCTCTTACCAGGATTTGAACCCAGCAGCCACAGAAGGTATGTAATATATTATTATACAGTGGGAACGATAGAACTGCATGGCCTGAATATTAAATATGTTTGAGTTGTAGAATACAGTCGGTGATTGAGTGACTCACAGAGTTGTCAAACACAGGCCTATACTTCTACTGTATCCTGTTGATTCTAGTTTTAAATCATTTGGAATGTAATGGAATTCAATGCTTTAACTGAGGACAGATAAAAGTAGTCACACCAGTGAGGTTAAAGTGGATTCATTTTATTAGTATATGATAATAAAAAATACAGTTTTATGTGATTTGAAGCTTTTATGATGTTAATTTTGCTTCGCTTCACCCTCTTGAACCCCCACGGTGGGGTCCGAACTAAGGTTATAATAGTTTTGGATTTTTCATTGTAGTTTAGTTTTATTTAGTTTTGACTTTTTTTTCTCTAATTGAGTTCATTTTAATTAGTTTTAGAGCAGGTTTGCTAGTTTGTATTAGTTTTGTTTTTTTGTTTTTCTAAATGCTTAGTTTTAGTTTAGTTTTAGTACTAGTTTTAGGGTTTTTTGTTATATATCTTTTATCTTCCTCTCTGTCATATTCAAATAAATCCCAGACAGGACTCTGCTGCTTTCTCCCAACTTTAGTTTCCATGTTTCCAGGTAGAGTGGGGACCAGAAGACGACTCTAAACCTCAAGTGACGAGAGGTGACGGACCATGAAGTGCCGTATGGTGCCGCAACCTAAAATTGCTCAGCCAACATTGACAAAGACAAAGGGAACGAAGGCAATTTTATCCATAATTTTTATAGGTTTTAGTTAGTTTTGTAAACACACGATACAGTGTCAGTTACTGTTTTTTCTTTTAATTATAGTTTTTGTTTATTTCAGTTAAAATGACAAATTTTGAAAATGTTTTTTCCATTCTAGTTTTTGTCATTTCGTTAATTTTCATTAACGATAATAACCTTGGTCCAAACCATTCTCCTGCGCTCCCCTTTTCTATTTTTTTCCCGATCCCCCACTCTATATTAGTCACTTGCTTGTATTATGTTGTGACTTTCATCTTTTAATATGCGTTGCTTAACATGTTTAACACATTAGTTGATAAAAGTTTGATAAAGTCCTTCCAAAGTACTCCTTCAGTTTTCATTTGACTTGTGGTTCAGCATTACAATCAGAGTGTGTGTTTTTTTGTCACTTACCAAAACCAAACTGTCAGGCAATCAAGACCACTCCATGCAGTGATTGTCTTCGAGGACTAAAGTGCACATGCTCTTGAGAATTTCTTTGATTTATCGTGTAAAACAGCCAGAAGCACCAGAATTTATAAAGGCGTCGTGACAGAAGCTGTGATACCTGGTTTTATTAGTGGAACTTCTACCTCCACTACATACACATACAAACTGGACATAATGTCATCAAACCAAAGGACCACACATTTGAAGATACCAGGCTGTGTCCTGTCATGTGACCTCCTTTAACTCCATAATGTGCTCTACATCGTGCTCTCAAATGCATTAACTTTGGAATGTTTTAAGCCCAAACACTCCAGTACAATGGCTTTTATTAAATCCATGTGTTTATGTGGTGTGCACATTTTCGTCTGCTGGTGTTTTATTGGATTTTATATTTGACAATGCACAAGTGGAAAGAGGTAAATTGCCGTTTCTGAACAGTCAGTGCTCTGGTAGAGTACTTCGCCTTGATTGCGCTGTGATTGGGCCTAAAATGCCAGACACCTACTTTTCATCAAGGAGAAAGGGCACACATTCACATCACATGGCTGTATATGTATATATGTATATGAATTAACATTAAGGAGATGATTTTTAAAGACTGATCTACATTTTTTTGCACAGAGGCCTATTATCAGCAACTGTCAGTGTTCTGCATCAGTCTCCTGGTTTGGCTGCTAATTCACACTTAAAGGGTTAATATTCTTGTTTTCATGAGTCATTATAATGTCTTTAACTCATAAAGACTCAGTGCTACTTTTCTGGCAGTTCCTAAATGATTTTTTCTCTCTATTTAAACTTTCTAAAGTGATTTATCACCATTTATTAAAATATCATCCTCTGATTTTAGCATTTTTCACTGTAAATCATGCATGTTCCTGTATTTAATTTAGATGTTCATGAAAACTCACAGTAAAGTCAAAGCTGATTAGAAAATTGAAGAAAAAGTCACTTTTTCATTAAAACATATCAGGGTGCTTCTGTGAAACTGGGTTTATTTTGGTACCTGGCACTTTGCCAACTTTTTTAGACCCAATAATAAACGGTAAATGTAGGCATATTACCCCCCAGGATGTACCTAATGATGACCTCAGATAAATGCAAAAATAAAAAAATATACTCTTGCTCTGAGCAATCCCAAAATTAATGCATTTTTAATAAAATATTGGGGCCAAAAATAAGACCAAAATTGGGATAATAAAACCTTCCTAGGTGTCAGTGCATTAGATCTGAAAACATGGCTGTAAATGGTCTTATATACCACTATAAATAAAGACATTGTGTTAAATCTTTTGATCCTCGTGGTTTTTCTAATCCAGACATGCAGGTTTTTCATGAATCTCAGTCCCATTCCAGGTTTTGTGTGTAACCCATCGTGTCCACTGGTGTTGCATGCAGAACCTGCCCAGTTAAACACAAATAAATCGTAAGTGATTTTGCAACAGCGGTCATTGTTGTGAAACACTCTGCCTTGTATAATTAGTTCAATTCCCAAAATGTACCTGTGAGAGAATAAAGAGATATTCAAAAAAACAGTAGCACGTAACTTTTGTGTTCTTATTACTGTATTACATGCAGATTTTTGTATAAAAATAATATAAAAATGTGTTTTATCTGAAAAATAGTTTCTCTTTTATCTCAGTATGTATTTATTTTTAAAATAGACCTAAAGTGCTTCCAAACTTGCTTCATAACATTAGTCTACAACTGGTTTGAATTTTTAGCCCCATGTCCTGTTTTTAGGACCAGTTTCACAGAAGCACCCGTCATTAACTGAACATAAACCCAGTGTGTCCATCCACTGTCAGTGATCCACCTCCACAGGTTTTACTGATGAATCAATGTTGTAGAAGATGATGGTGTTTCCACGGTAACTACGGAGCCTCTGAACATCCAAATGGGTCATATGTGATGACCATGAAAAGATGACAAACTGTATTTTATACCAATTATATAGATAGATAGATAGATAGATAGATAGATAGATAGATAGATAGATAGATAGATAGATAGATAGATAGATAGATAGATACTTTATTGATCCCGTGGTAAATTTGAGTATTCAGCAGTTTTACATACGGCACAAGAAGACAAAAAACAAACAAACCAAAACACAACAGTGGGTTAGTACCAGGTTGACAGTTAGGTTAGTATATTTACTCTAAAAGACACTTGCTAAAGAAACTACTCTAAAAGGGCTTCCTGTACAATGCTGTAAATAAAGACTTCTGATTGTATTTTCATATTTCAGGGCATTGATCTAAAGTTAACAGTGACTGAAGTGAAACAGTTATTTAAGTGTTCTACGCTGGTTTGAAAAGTGGGTGTAGTCCAACTACATAAGGTGCTCAGATATTTTAAAGTCTCATTGAGTCAGTCCTAGTGTGGTCATGGCTGAGGCCGAGACTGAGACCCCCCCTGACCACTCAGTAGTCAGGGGGGGTCTCAATATGTATCAGTGCATCAACAAATGTATTGATAGGTTTAGTGGATCAGCAGGTATTGAACAGTTGAGGTCAGTAGATGGTTTTGGTCACTGGTGGGTCTTTATGGGTTCAGGTCTTAGGACAGGCTGGAGGAAAAGCTATCGGCTAAAGCTCAGTGAAGGCCTGGTCCAGGACTGCACAGGTGCCTCTTGCTGCCTCATATCCACAGGATGGGCTACCAAAAATGAGCTGAGCTGCAGTCAGGTGACCGACATGCCCACCTGACCGTAGCCCGCTCACAGCCGTCCTGTGGCCTGGGTCATCATGAAGGCTGCCTTTACATGCTCTGAGGACAATGGGACTGGGTGCAGTTCAAGAGTCAAATACGAGTGGCAGGTGTCTGGCGATCCATCATACCTCTCAATCGGCGGAGCAGATGGCGTCCAGACGGAGCTGGTGAGGCTTGACCGCACGGCTGAGCCTCGACAGGAGGAAGTGAGCAGCCAAAGTGCAGAGCTGCTCAGATATGACCATCTGAACCTGATCCTGATGGACGTTTTGCACAAACGATGGACAGATCAGAGTCGGTTCATGCTCTGGTAGAAGTGGACACCCTCTTCCTCTGCTGGGTCCGTTCTGTACCAGGACAGTACCGGCTGAGACTCAGGCTCCGTTTACACACACCTGGGTATCTGGCAAAACGGGGAGTTTTCTCTGTTTGTGCCTATCATTTACATGACAACGACGGGCACGTGCACCGAAAATGATGGTTTCTAAAAACGAAAAACACCAAAGTGGGGATTTTGGCAAAGATCTGTTTTTGTGTTTGCGTGTACACAGAGGAAAATGGAGATCTTGGATGGACGTTACAGTTTTTGACAGAAATATTCAACATGTGATTCAATGTGATGTGCACTGTAAAGAAAAAAAAAAAAAAACCTAGTAAAAAAATAGTATTATTCCACCAGCAGGGGTGACAAAAAAATACTGTAAAATAATGGAAAATAACCATCTCATAAAAATACGGTAATTTTCCATAATTAAAATACAGTTTTTTGCCCTAACTTTACATGAGATTTTGCTTTTTTTTTTTTTTTTTTTTTTTTACATTTTATTGTTTAATAAAAAATATTTTCATGTATTAAAACAATCAAATTACCTATAAATATATATGTAGAAATAATTTTCAATGAGACTAAGTTGTACAATCTACTGATAAAAACTGTATTTGGACAGTTTATCAGTGCTTATACATGTTATACATTCACAAAATACATTTATTCAACATTTTTGTTGTGAAACCTCCTGTAATTACACAAGATATTTGTCAATAAACAAACAAGTCTTGTTAAACTTACAGAACAAATACTTCTTTAACAGTTAATTGTAAGTAATTTTATCACGTTTTATTTTCTTTTTTTTTACAGTATTAAACTTCAAATTAACAGTTTAGTCTCATAAATAGAAAAGAAATATTTGTGAAATTACAATACATTTGCAAATGTATTTTAACTGTATTTTTCTGTGAAAAAGGAAAAATATTTCTTTTAAAAAATGGAAATTTTTTGGTTATTCACAGTTACAGTTTTTTCGTGTTGTTTTACATTTGACATGTAAAATCACAGTCTGTTTTTGTCATTTCATTGATATTTTCCTGTATCTTAAAAATACAGGAAAAATCTGTAAAATAAACAGTGAAAATTCTGTTAAATTACAGATTTTTTTTTTTTTTACAGTGTGATGTGATGATACAGTTTAGAGCAGGGGTGTCAAACTCATTTTGGTTCAGGGGCCAGGTTAAGCCAAATTTGATCTGAAGTGGACCAGACCAGTGAAATAATAATATATAAATAATGTTGACTCCAAACTTTCCTCTGTGTTTAGAGCATTCATTCATTCATTCATTCATTCATTCATTCATTTTCTGATCCCACTTTATCCTCACTAGGGTCACGGGGGTCGCTTGGAGTCTATCGCAGCTACTTATGGGCGAAGGCGGGGTACACCCTGTACGAAACGAAACGAAGATTTTTCTGAAAACGGTCCCATGTGCACAAGGTTTGGGCTTTTTTGTAACGGAGAGCGGGAAACATCTGTTTTCCAAAATATCTGGTTACGTGTAATCAGACGCAAAGAGAAGGTTGAAGGCAAACAAGGTAAGTCCACAATCCAGCTCTTAAATATAAGATCAGAAAAACAGGTCAAAGCACAGATAAGCAATATCAGGCAAGCACAAGTACAAAGGGTACAGGGAAAAAATCTGAGGTCAAAATGCAATTCAGCCTGTAGCAGACAAACTGAATACAAAAGAACGCAAGAAAGCCTAGTACAGGAGGAAATAAGACAACCTGAGCATGGACACAGGAAGACATGGACGTTTATAGACAAGTGTGAACAAAACACACGTGTAACACATTAGACAATGAAAGAGGTGGACACACAAGGAAATAAAACCAAAACCAACACATACAAAGTAAAACAGGAAACACAAAACATCAAAAATAAAAACAGAACCATTTTAATGCCCTGTATATGAATTAAGTATTGATTGTTCTGCTTTTGAATTCTGTTTTTGAATTGAAAGATTTTAATGGCTACTTTTTTTTTTTTTTTTTTTTTTTTTTTTTTTCACAGGTACTTGCAGGTGTACAAATATGGCCAGTACTTATACAGAGATAGAAGTCAAGTGAAGTTAGTTAACTTCCTAAGACCCAGCTATGGGTTTTCTGTCCACATTTGTGGACTTTCCTCTGTTTTAGTGCAAAAAAGTGAAATTACATGAAAATGTGTAAATTCACAAACTAGCCTTTCACAAAAAATAGGAAAAACTAGAAATGTGTTAAGAGAAGTAAGTGCAATTTTACTAATATTCTGCCAGTTACTCAAATATTTTGTAAATTTGCAGATATACTGTGATCTGTAAGTTGTAATGCACATTTACAAATGATAAGCAGAGGCAAAATAGAGTTAAAATTGCTCTTATTTTTCTGAATAAATTTCAGTTTTTTCATGGTTGTTCATGTTATTCACATTTTTAAAGGGACATTTTATAGATGTAATCGTTTCCATAACGTAATTTTACTTTTTTCACTATAAAACACATTGAAATGTTTGGAGTTGGCATTATTTATATATTATTATGTTATTAATTCACTGGTCTGGCCCACTTCAGATCATATCGGGATGTGGCTCCTGAACTAAAATGAGTTAGACACCCCTGCTATAAAAGCTTCTGTTAATAAAAATAAATCTTTAAAAAAACAACAACAAGAACGTTTCCAAAGTGCTTTACATCATAAAAACAATAAAACAATGAAAAGGAATACACTAAAAACAATAAATAAGTACATAGAACTACAACAATGCTATAAATAAAGCAATAAAATAAAATAGTTAAAAATAATAAAATAAATTAAATAAATAAAAAACAGAAGAGTTCAAAGCCAGATTATGTTTCTTGTAGTGTCTCAGTTGCATTTAATGGTTATTTTATTATTTACAAAATTACACTAATGTGCACTTTGGAATTAAAAAACACTCACATTTCATATTATTATTTATTATATAAGGGTGATCAGCTGTGGTTGGAGGGGCCCCCTAGGGTATTTTTTTTTTTTTCCAGAACTGCCTCTGGCTCTTTACAACACTTCTGTTTGATGAATGCATCAGTTTCAGATCTCTCCATATTCATGTGTTACTTAAACGCACCAGGAAAATGCTGCTTTTTTCTTTCCAGGCTGTGTTAGCGGTGGATGTGGTGGGCTAAATGCGGTCCAGCTTTGTGACTCACAGAAGAGCAAGAAGGTAACACGGCACTGTGGTGTGGATGTATTTTTTTTTTCCTTTTGTGAGTCAGAGCATTTCAGAACAATACAGGAGCGCAGGAGGATGGCTGGGTGGGCTGTTCCAGCAGCTTATCCCTGATAATGTCTGCTCATCCCCTCTTGGAATAACATCTCTGCTGGGTTCAGAGGTTCCACCGACATCTAATCTGCCACTTCGACTCGCATTCTTTCTCACCTCTAAAAGACGGAAATTTACATATCACAAAAAAGCACATTTCTCAAAGGCAGAGATTACATAAGTGAGTGAGTTAACCCTTTAACCCCTGACGTGTCTGTGGTGAGCATTCTGAATCGAGGATTTATTTCAAATATTCATACAAATTCAACCAACAGCTCAACAGGAAAAATGTCAAAATGCACTAAGAGAATTTTATTTATTTATTTATTTATTTGCACAAAATAAAAACAGCAATGGAAAGAACGACAACATTCAAACAAGTAACAAAATTGTGCAGGAGAGGTTAGAAGCCAAAAAAGAAGACTTACATGAATACCTCCTCCGAAATGAACAATACACAAAAAAAGAATTAAAAAATACAATATAAGTGAAATAATAAACTGAAGTAAAAACAATAAAAATGTAATCCACATTACAAATCATCAAATACAAATCAAGTGATATACGGCCTTACATTTTTTCATGAATTAAAGTCCTTTTCAGATGCTTTTTAAACAATGATAAAGTAGATGTTGATTGAAGTTCAGGCCGTAGATTATTCCACAGATTTGGTCCACCATATTTCAGAGAATACTGACTGACAGAAGTTCGGCGGTACGGAAGAGAAAATTTGCTTGAAAATCATGTCGGAAAGTTGTGAATAACAGAAGACAACATAAAGAAATTGTGAAAAACTTTAGGAAGAATATGAGTTAAGTGAACATATTTGTACATGAAGACACAGGTCTGGTAAACGTTCACATCAAAAACTGAGAGAAGATTGAATTTTTGGAAAAGAGGAGCAGATGAGTCGAGTCTGTTAGAAAAACTGATCATTCTTAAAAATTTCTTGTGAATTAAGAGAATCTTATTGAGATACGTGGGACAGGTTGCCGCCCAAACGGTATTGCAATAAATAATGTAAGGATAAATTAAGCAATAATAAAAAGTCAAGAAACAAGAATGATTTATCAATGAACGAACTCTGTTCAAAATGCCAACTGACTTCATGATTTTTTTACAGACAAGATTAATATGAGATTTCCAATTCAATTTTTAGACCAAGAATAGACCTTGTTTTTGTTCTTATTTAGTAAGTGTCAGTCATATTATAGCAGGGGTGTCAAACTCATTTTAGTTCAGGGGCCACATTCAGCCCAGTATGATATAAAGTGGGCCAGACTGTAAAATAATATAAATAATAAAAATAGGATAAGAACTTTTGAATGAAAAAAGTAAAATTCCATACTGAAAATGTTTACATCTACAAACTACTCAAACATAACATGAACAACAAGAAAAGCACACGGAGAGCGCAGACCTCCGCCAAGACAGATCTGTGTGTGCGTGTTTGTTTGTTAGCAAGATAACTCAAAAAGCTCTGGAGGGATTTTCATGAAATTTTTAGGGTGGGCGAGCCCCCCACCCCCGATCACCACCAAAATTTAATAATTTCTTCCTTGTGCCAGTATCAACATTTCCTGAAAATTTCATGAAAATCCCTCCAGAGCTTTTTGAGTTGTCTTGCTAACAAACAAACACACACACATGCAAACACACAAAGAAAAGTGATCACAGTACCTCCTGGCAGAGGTAAACATGAACAACCTGAACATTCTTAAGGAAAATAAGTGCAATTTTAACAATATTATACATTACTTTATTATTTATCCATATGCATCACAACTTAGAGATCACAGTGGATCTAAAAATACACAAAATGTTAAATAACAGACAGAATATTATTAAAATCCCACATACTTCTCTTAAGAGATTTCAGGTTATTCACTTTGTTTTGTTTTGTTTTGGTTTTTTTTTTAAATAAAAGGCTAGCCTGTAAATGTAAACATTTGTGAAATTTAACTTTTTTTTTACACTAAAACAAGAGAAAAATGTACAGTTTTCATTATTCATAAGTTATTATGGTAGTATTTTACTGGTCTGATCCACTTTAGACTGAATTGACCTAAAATACTTTTAACATCCTTAGCTGTTAATATCTTCAGTGTGATTTTTGCATTTCACAAATTCATCCAAGGGGCCGGATTGAACCCTTTGGTGGGCCGGATTTGGCTCCCGGGCCACGTGTTTGACACCTGTGTATTATAGTATATAGTATAGATATCCTTAGACTAGAAAGATCATTATTGTTATTAATTATATAAGGAGAAGGGGCGGGAGTTTATAAATGACACTTCTTCTCACTCCTTTTCGAATATGTATTATACAGGGTGTATCAAAAAAAAACTATACATTTTGAAAAATTACCCCCAGTTTTACCCTGTATTTGAACATTTTTGGAATTTTCTTTTGTGGACATCGGTAGGTAGGGGAGTGGTGGATATTTGTCCAAATTTACAGACAACAGGTTTTCATGCATGACTGAGCAGGGGCAAATTGCGCAATCCAAGTTAAAAATGGTTTGCGCAAAGTAGCGGTGGGATTTAAATCCAATCCCAACCAGTTTAATTTGGATTGTGCAATTTTCCTCTGCTCACTCATGCATGAAAACCTGGGTCTGTAAATTTGGACAAATATCCACCACTCCCCGACCTACTGATGTCCGGAAAAGAAAATTAAAAAAATTATCAAATGCAGAACTGGGGGTAATTTTTCCAAAATGTTTGTATTTTTTATATATATACACCCTGTATGTCTTATGTCTTATGGTTAAGTATTTTGTTTATTTATTTTCTTCTGTTTTGACATTCATATTTGAAACTAATACATCAATCAATCAATCACTCAATCAATCAATCAATCAATCAATCAATTATTTCCATAGACATGTGAGCATGCTCAGTGCAGCCCCCTGTGTAATGGGGGCAAAACACAGCAGTGAGTGAGACCGATTCGCTATAAAACTAGACCATTTGGGCTGTTTTCCACACCATTTTCCTTGTTGTTTTAACTGCTGTTTGCAGTGTTGTCTTGATTTTCCTTTTTTTTTTTTTTTTTTTTGATAGAATTTTTACTGAGTTTTGACCATGTAACTGCTTTTTGGAGTTCAAGGTGAAGGTGCAAAAAAAACACCTGTGAAAGGAGAGTGTTTTTTAAATGTAAATATAAACCTTTTTTTTTTTTTTAACACTAAAACAAAGAGAAGAATTTGGGCCTGTCATTATTTATAGGTTATTATGATAGTATTTTACAGGTTTGACCCAGCTGAAATCGAACTGGGCTGAATGTAGAACCTGAACTGAAATGATTGACAATATCTTCAGTTTAAAGGAAGAGTAGGAGATCATGGAAAAACGGATCTAGCAAGCTACATTTTGAAAATACACAATTCAAAAGTCCAAACCTCTTTCTTCAGACGTCCCCCCCCTGAAGCCACGCCTCCAGAATACTGGATTGTACTCGCAGAGGGGGGAAGGGGGAGGGACAAATGGCAGTTGAATTTGATAGACATAACACCATTCAATCATTTCGATGGGCCAGTTAAAATGATTGGATGGTGTTTTTTCAGTCCTGTCCGTTCCACTGGTGACAAATTATTATTTTTTTGTGTTAGAGCATTTAATTAATTGGTTGCAGTCGGGGTGTGAAGGGGATTTTAAGCAATATAGTAAAAAAAAATGCTCCAGGAAAACATCTCCTACCCTACCTTTAATTTATGCATTTCACAAACTCATCCCATGAGCTGGATTGGACCCTCTGGGGGGCCGGTTTTGGACCACGAGCCACATGTTTGACACCCATATCCTAGAGTGTGATGAAAATATGTGACATCAGTCTTTTCGAAATGGTGCAGCCCTCAGTTATCTTTCTGTACCGAAACAGGCAGATGACAGCTACCGGTGTTGTATTATACTTTGTGTTGTTGTTGTTGTTTACATGAGTTTGTGAAGGGATGGAGGGTAGGTCTCCTCTGCTAATGAACCCCTATCCCTGTCGCTGACACGTGAGGCTGTTCAGGATGTGGAGGCATGCCTGAGGGAGAAACACTAAATTGGTTTTGCATAAACGTGAAACAAACAAATAGAGAGAGCAGCATTTTGCAAAAGCGTGCCTCGACTCACAAAGTAACACACACAGAAATGTGCAGATTCGCCTTCATTAAACAGGATCACTGGGGTGTGTGTGTGTGTGTGTGTGTGTGTGTGTGTGTGTGTGTGTGTGTGTGTGTGTAGGGCCTGGCTACCTTCAAAGCCTTCTGTGTATGCAAATGAAAGCACAGGAGAAAAAGACAAACAACACAGAAAAGATGACACGACAAGAATTCAACAAAACATGACGTAGTTCTCACAGGGCTGACTTCTACAACCTATAGACGAACACTCCTCTGAAACACCATGACATGCAGAGGTGAAGAATCCCAGCTCACTCTGTAGAACTTTAGAAAAATGGACTTTAGAAAAAAAAAAAAAAAGTGTCCCAAAACAAAAACTACTGGGCCCAAATTCAAATCCTTGTTGTTCAGTGTGTTCCCGTTCACAGTTCATGTTCAACATCTGAAATCTGTTGTTCTGTCTTTCCACAGACACACTGAGCATGCTCAGTTCACCCCTGGCCACCTGGGTAATGAGGGGCAAAACACAGAACAGTGAGTGAGACTGACTCACAATAAAAACAGACAGTTTGAGCTTTTTTACACTGTTTTTCTTGTATGTCTTTTTTTTTTTTACTGTTGTTTGCAGTGTCATTGTATTTTTCTCTCTCTCTCTCTCTTTTTTTTTTTTTTTACTTTGTTTTTACTGAGTTTTCACCATGTAACTGCTTTTTGTAGTTCAACCAGGTGCCAAAAAACAGATGGCCCGGTTTAGTAAAAAAGAGCCCAGAACAAAAACCACTGGGCCCAAATTCAAATCCTTTTTTTTTTTTTTTTTTTTCTCAGTTGGTGACGTGTCTGTTTTTATACTATATATATATTTACACTTCCTTTCTTCTTTAAACTTTTCCACTATGCATCACCAGAGAGTTGTCACTTACAATTTCGTTGTACATATGTATAATGACAATAAAGGCATTCTATTCTATTCTATTCTATTCTATTCTATTCTATTCTATTCTATTCTATTCTATTGTTGTTGTTCAGTGTGTTCCCGTTCACAGTTCATGTTCAACATCCGAAATCTGTTATTGATGTACATTCTGAGTGTTTTATTTAGTCCAAACTAGTGGTGTAGTCCAGGGTACATGGAGTATACTCACTTACTTTTCAGTCATTGCGTATACCCACTTCTAAATCCCCCCTGATGTGCTCCATTCAGTCGTATCTGAGCCAAATATCCCATGTTTTCCCTTAGGATGGTGAAGCCATGACCCGCCCTACTCTGCCTCTGATTGACTAGTATTTCGTGCCGTCACTGATTAGATTGGTTAACGTTAGGCATGAGGACTGATGAGCCAATCAGAGACAGAGTAGGGCGGGTCATACCCAGGAAAATATTGCAAACTAGGGCTGGCCAGCTCTGGAACCTGATTGGACACCTCCTCAGGTGCCAGTGCCACCCCAGTTGATTGACAGGTCACTGCACCTCTCATTGAAAGATGCACGATTATTGGAAATGCGAACAAAAAAGGTAGAATAAACATCTTTCAAATGAGTGACACATATTGAGAGAACCTACTTTCATGAATACATAATTCTGAGGAAAGTTTTAAGGAGGTTTCAGAATGAGTCACTGTTTTAAAACTACTGGACATTTAACTGCACATTTAGAGGAGAGAGACTTTGTCACCAATAGTTAAACTGTGTGAGTAGGCTAACATTATGAAAGGCTAACATCATGGAAAGCTAACATTATGAAAGGCTAACATTATGAAAGGCTAACGTCATGGAAAGCTAACATTATGAAAGGCTAACGTCATGGAAAGCTAACATTATGAAAGGCTAACATTATGAAAGGCTAACGTCATGGAAAGCTAATGTTATGAAAGGCTAACATCATGGAAAGCTAACATTATGAAAGGCTAACATTATGAAAGGCTAACATCATAGAAAGTTAACGTTATGAAAGGCTAACATCATGGAAAGCTAACATTATGAAAGGCTAACATTATGAAAGGCTAACGTCATAGAAAGCTAACGTTATAAAAGGCTAACATCATGGAAAGCTAACATTATGAAAGGCTAACATCATGGAACGCTAACATTATGAAAGGCTAACGTCATAGAAAGCTAACTTTATGAAAGGCTAACATCATGGAAAGCTAACATTATGAAAGGCTAACATTATGAAAGGCTAACATCATAGAAAGTTAATGTTATGAAAGGCTAACATCATGGAAAGCTAACATTATGAAAGGCTAACATTATGAAAGGCTAACGTCATAGAAAGCTAACGTTATAAAAGGCTAACATCATGGAAAGCTAACATTATGAAAGGCTAACATCATGGAACGCTAACATTATGAAAGGCTAACATTATGAAAGGCTAACGTCATAGAAAGCTAACTTTATGAAAGGCTAACATCATGGAAAGCTAACATTATGAAAGGATAACATTATGAAAGGCTAACGTCATGGAAAGCTAACGTTATGAAAGGCTAACGTTATGAAATGCTAACGTTATCCTATGTTTGCCTCATGTTGAATCCATTTCCATTCCTGCAGCTGTTTGTGTGATCAGTAAAACCTACAAACTGCTTCTGATCAAGTCATGATCATTTTATAATAGTGAGAAAATACTACTGATAGAGTTTTGGGTAAAATAAATAGAGTAGTCTGACATGTCACTGTTTCTAAAACAGCGTTTTTCTGGAAGAAAAGGGGACAAAAATTGAGAGTATACCCACTTCTCCACAGACCTCCACACCACTGGTCCGAACCTGTCAAAGTTCAGTTCCTATCTTTGAGTTTTTCTGTTCTTCCACCTGTTTTGACCCTAAAACACACAGTAAAACAAAACCACTGAAGGAAAGGAACACAAGCACATACTCACAGCAGCTTTTATGAACCTGAGGCAGACGACAGTTCAAAGCAGAAATGAAGTCTCAGGGGTTAAAGGGTTAAAGTTTTATTTTTATTATAAACACGTACAGATCTTCAAGCCTGATTTCTTTTCAGATGTTGTGAATTAACAAATTAAATGGTGTGTAACAGTTGATACAGGGAAAAGTGGGGGAACATGTCCACTTCCTCTTGGGTGGAGGGTGAAGTGATACATGTAGTTCCAAAAACTGGTAGGTCTGAAGGAGTGTGAAAAATGAAAAAGTAATAATAATACACAAAAACCATTCATGCTGGCAGGGCTGAGAGTTCGCAACAGTTGCAACACATGTTCAATAAAACAGTTGAATATATTCACACCAGGCTGCTGGACAGAAGTAGTGATAGATTCAACATCTCCTGGTGTTTCATGTGCAGCCTGTGAGCTTCCACTCTGTTTGATCCGGCATCCTCTGGACCTCTGGGTCTTTGTCCAGCGTCCAGATAAAAAGATACACACTGTGCAAACTATTTAATTCATATGGTGCTCATGTTGCAGAAACTCCTCACTATCCTCATAGTGTAGTTGTTTGGCCATGGCCGCACAATTTCATATACGTCTTAAAGCGATCCTGATTAAACCTGAATTTGATCAAGTTTTTTTCTAGCTGGGGTTTAGTAAAGTACACCGGCTAGAAAAGGCAGAAACAAGGAATGAAATAAATAAATAAATAAATAAATAAATAAATAAGAAATGCACATACAGTTGCTGAAAAAATAATTAGACCACCCCTTGTTTTCTTCAATTTCTTGTTCATTTTAATGTCTAGTACAACTAAAGGTACATTTGTTTGGGCAAATATAATGATACCAACAAAAATAGCTCATAGTAGTTTAATTTCAGAGCTGATATCTATCCATTTAACATGGTTTTCTTGATAATAACCAAAATATTTCAGTTCTTCCATCAATATCTATGGCATTGTGGTAAATGCCATACAGGTGTAAATGATAAACTGAGACATAATATTGAAAAGTGATACTTTGTTGTACAAAAACAACATTTTGAGTTATTATTTACAGGATATTATGTTTGTATTTTACTGGTTCAGCCCACTCAGGATCATATTGGGCTGAATGTGGAACCTGAACTAAAATGACTTTGACATCCCTGACCTCCAAGGTTTATGTTATACATTTTACTTACATTTACAGTCACGGAAAAAATTCTTAGACCACCCCTTGTTTTCTTCAATTTCTTGTTCATTTTAATGCCTGGTACAACTAAAGGTACATTTGTGTGGACAAATATAATGATAACAGCAAAATTAGCTCATAGTAGTTTAATTTCAGAGCTGATATCTATCCATTTAACATGGTTTTCTTGATAATAACCAAAATATTTCAGTTCTTCCATCAATATGTATGGCATTGTACTGACAAAAACAGTGCTTTTAGACATTCCATGTTTTTCTTTTCTGTCTGTTTTAGTCACATGATACAAACAGGAGTTAGTACACGATTGCATAACCATTGTTTTTGATGACTTTTGATGGTCTAATCCAGTGGTTTCCAAACTTTTTTGGCTCATGACCCCATTTTTACATCACAAATTTCTGGCGACACCAGAATTTTTTGCTAAAATTAATGTATTTTTGATCCTGTGATAGTTTGCTATACTATGTTTCAAATACAGGTTCATTTTAGGCAACGTTTATTCTATAAAATGTACATTATTATGGACGGAGGCAGAAAAGTCAGGTGTAGATTACTGCACAAAGGTAGAATTTAATTTTCCTTGGTCAGGATATGTACAGTCAGTCCAGCTTGGATTTACAAGGCTGACAATTAATACTGAACAAACAAGAACTCAAACTATGAATTATGAAAGAGCTGCAGCATCTGAAACTGACCACAATGAACATTTGACAGATAAACAGAACCACAGTGCTTCAGCTTCAGCTTCAGTTTGTCTGATATGGATTGGAATTGTCTCTGTAAACTCAGGAGAGATTTTTATTAGTGAGTTTTTATTTTTATTAATTATTAGAAATTTCAGGCGACCCCATTTGAATTCCATGTGACTCCACGTGGGGTCCTGACCCAAAGGTTGAAAAACACTGGTCTAATCTTTTTTTTTTTTTTTTTTTTTTTGAGTTGGGAGATTGAGTATGATTAGACCCTAAAATCAATTTAGGGAATACTCCTTACTTCTGCACCAGCCAGGCCATTCTTTACTAATTCTGTGCAGCGGCACCATTCACTCTTATATAACTTGTGTTATCTGAGCAGCAGCTCATCAAGTAGCCCACACATCCCACTATCCCACTACACACCCTAGTTTCAAGGTGTTTTTATGGGATGCTTCATCTCCCACATTGTTTATCCAAATGTGAAGAACCAACAGTACTCAGCATTTCTTAGCTCTTGATATTCAGCCCATACTTTTGGAAACCCATTTAGATAAACTTGTAATCTATTTTTTTTCCTGCAGGATGACTGTTATTACAAAGAAAGCCCTGATGAGTAAGAGAGAAAATAACAGTATTAGTCAGACAAAAGATGTACACCACACAGAGAGAGCGAAGGTAATCAATGCTAATTATAAGTCTTATAAATGATAAGGATAACAAATTAGACCAAGGAACAGTTAAACTAAGAGGTTCTTTGAGGATCTTCCATTTGGGGATTCCAAGTTTGACTGAAGTTACACACGGTTTCCACAGAATTGACACGGACTTGTCCTCAAAAAATGACGCAAACAGGTCGCATTTGCAGGAAACACATTTTTATTTTTTATTTATAGTTATAGTTGTAGTTATAGTTACAGTAAATAGTTGTAGTTGTAGTCATAATTATAGTTATAATGATAATTATAGTTATATAGTTGTTGTTGCAGTTATAGTTATATCCAGTTTTGCTTCCAAACTGTAATCCATTACAGATTACTTGTTACTGTTATTTAAAAGTAATTTCTTACCTTATAATATTACTGTCTCAGAATTGTAATGCGTTACATGACTCCTGTATTACTTTTGAGTTACATACAGACTCTTGTAATCCGTAGTCGATAAATCCTCAATCGATAAAGAATTCTAACTAGTCACAGAAACGTTATCTTTCCTTGTCATTGCTGATCACAGGGATCATGCTAATGCTAACTAGCTTCTGTAAAGCAGGGTTAGGGTTAGTCATGAGCATACGTCCATGTGGACAATGGACTGTCTTCTGCCGTCTTCACCCATTGGCTGAACACCAACAGGAAGTAGAACTTTACAGACGCATTTTTGATTCCTTAAGGTCTCACGGTCTTGCTGTTTTTGTTTTGTTTTTGTTTTGTTTTTGTTTTTTTCATTTGTGCAATTAAATTTTGGGTGAAAAGTGTGTTGTAACATAAGGGTTATTGAACATGTACCGAGTAAAATATTACTAAAAACTGATAATGCCTTACACTACTGCATTACAGCAAACAGTAATCAGTTACTGTAATGCATTATTTTTGTAATGCATTACTCCCAACACTGGTTATAGCTATAGTTATAGTTGTAGCTGTACTTATAGTTGTAGTTATAGATATAGATATAGTTGTAATTATAGTTATAGTTACAGATATAGTTATAGGTGTAGTGGTAGTTATAGTTATAGATATAGATATAGTTATAGTTGTAGTGGTAGTAATAGTTATAGATATAGTTATAGTTATAGTTAAAGATATAGTTATAGTTGTAGTGGTAGTAATAGTTATAGATATAGTTATAGTGGTAGTTATAGTTATAGATATAGATATAGATATAGATATAGTTATAGTTATAGATGTAGTAATAGTTATAGATATAGTTATAGTGGTAGTTATAGTTATAGTTATAGTTACAGAAATAGTTATAGTTATAGTGGTAGTTATAGTTGTAATTATAGTTATAGTTACAGATATAGTTATAGGTGTAGTGGTAGTTATAGTTATAATTATAATTATAGTTATAGATATAGATATAGATATAGATATAGATATAGTTATAGTTGTAGTTGTAGTTATAGTTATAGTGATGGTTATAGTTGTAATTATAGTTATAGTTACAGATATAGTTATAGGTGTAGTGGTAGTTATAGTTATAGATATAGTTATAGTGGTAGTTATAGTTATAGTTATAGTTATAGATGTAGTTATAGTTATAATTATAATTATAGTTATAGTTATAGATATAGATATAGTTATAGTGGTAGTTATAGTTATAGATATAGTTATAGTTACAGTTATAGTTGTAGTTATAGTTATAGTTATGGATATAGTTACAGTTATAGTTATAGTTATAGATATAGTTATAGTTATAGATGTAGTTATAGTTATAATTATAATTATAGTTATAGATATACATATAGTTATAGTTATAGTTACAGATATAGTTACAGTTATAGTTGTAGTTGTAGTTATAGTTATAGTTACAGTTATAGTTGTAGTTATAGTTATAGTTATAGTTATAGATATAGTTACAGTTATAGTTGTAGTTATAGATATAGTTACAGTTGTAGTTGTAGTTATAGTTATAGTTATAGTTATAGATATAGTTACAGTTATAGTTGTAGTTATAGTTATAGATATAGTTACAGTTATAGTTACAGTTATAGTTGTAGTTATAGTTATAGTTATAGATATAGTTACAGTTATAGTTGTAGTTATAGTTATAGTTATAGATATAGTTACAGTTATAGTTGTAGTTATAGATATAGTTACAGTTGTAGTTGTAGTTATAGTTATAGTTATAGTTATAGATATAGTTACAGTTATAGTTGTAGTTATAGTTATAGATATAGTTACAGTTATAGTTACAGTTATAGTTGTAGTTATAGTTATAGTTATAGATATAGTTACAGTTATAGTTGTAGTTATAGTTATAGTTATAGATATAGTTACAGTTATAGTTACAGTTATAGTTGTAGTTATAGTTGTAGTTATAGTTATAGATATAGTTACAGTTATAGTTGTAGTTATAGTTGTAGTTATAGTTATAGATATAGTTACAGTTATAGTTGTAGTTATAGTTGTAGTTATAGATATAGTTATAGTTACAGTTATAGTTACAGTTATAGTTGTAGTTATAGTTATAGTTGTAGTTATAGTTATAGATATAGTTACAGTTATAGTTGTAGTTATAGTTCTAGATATAGTTACAGTTATAGTTGTAGTTATAGTTATAGTTATAGTTATAGATATAGTTACAGTTATAGTTGTAGTTATAGTTGTAGTTATAGTTATAGATATGGTTACAGTTATAGTTGTAGTTATAGTTATAGATATAGTTACAGTTATAGTTGTAGTTATAGTTATAGATATAGTTACAGTTATAGTTGTAGTTATAGTTATAGTTATAGATATAGTTACAGTTATAGTTGTAGTTATAGTTATAGTTATAGATATAGTTACAGTTATAGTTGTAGTTATAGTTGTAGTTATAGTTATAGTTATAGATATAGTTACAGTTATAGTTGTAGTTATAGTTATAGTTATAGATATAGTTACAGTTATAGTTGTAGTTATAGTTATAGTTATAGATATAGTTACAGTTATAGTTGTAGTTATAGTTATAGTTATAGTTATAGATATAGTTACAGTTATAGTTGTAGTTATAGTTATAGATATAGTTACAGTTATAGTTGTAGTTATAGATATAGTTATAGATATAGTTACAGTTATAGTTATAGATATAGTTACAGTTATAGTTGTAGTTATAGTTATAGTTATAGATATAGTTACAGTTATAGTTGTAGTTATAGTTGTAGTTATAGTTATAGTTATAGATATAGTTACAGTTATAGTTGTAGTTATAGTTATAGATATAGTTACAGTTATAGTTGTAGTTATAGATATAGTTATAGATATAGTTACAGTTATAGTTATAGATATAGTTACAGTTATAGTTGTAGTTATAGTTATAGTTATAGATATAGTTACAGTTATAGTTGTAGTTATAGTTATAGATACAGTTACAGTTATAGTTGTAGTTATAGTTATAGTTATAGATATAGTTACAGTTACAGTTATAGTTGTAGTTATAGTTATAGTTATAGATATAGTTACAGTTATAGTTATAGTTATAGTTATAGATACAGTTACAGCTATAGTTGTAGTTATAGTGATAGTTATAGATATAGTTACAGTTATAGTTGTAGATATAGTTACAGTTATAGTTGTAGTTATAGTTATAGATATAGTTACAGTTATAGTTGTAGTTATAGTTATAGTTATAGATATAGTTACAGTTATAGTTACAGTTATAGTTATAGTTATAGATACAGTTACAGTTATAGTTGTAGTTATAGTGATAGTTATAGATATAGTTACAGTTATAGTTGTAGTTATAGTTGTAGATATAGTTACAGTTATAGTTGTAGTTATAGTTATAGATATAGATATAGATATAGTTACAGTTATAGTTGTAGTTATAGTTATAGATATAGTTACAGTTATAGTTGTAGTTATAGTTATAGTTATAGTTATAGATATAGTTACAGTTATAGTTGTAGTTATAGTTATAGTTATAGATATAGTTACAGTTATAGTTGTAGTTATAGTTATAGTTATAGATATAGTTACAGTTATAGTTGTAGTTATAGTTATAGTTATAGATATAGTTACAGTTATAGTTGTAGTTATAGATATAGTTATAGATATAGTTACAGTTATAGTTATAGATATAGTTACAGTTATAGTTGTAGTTATAGTTATAGTTATAGATATAGTTACAGTTATAGTTACAGTTATAGTTATAGATACAGTTACAGTTATAGTTGTAGTTATAGTTATAGTTATAGATATAGTTACAGTTATAGTTGTAGTTATAGTTATAGATACAGTTACAGTTATAGTTGTAGTTATAGTTATAGTTATAGATATAGTTACAGTTACAGTTATAGTTGTAGTTATAGTTATAGTTATAGATATAGTTACAGTTATAGTTACAGTTATAGTTATAGTTATAGTTATAGATACAGTTACAGTTATAGTTGTAGTTATAGTGATAGTTATAGATATAGTTACAGTTATAGTTGTAGTTATAGTTGTAGATATAGTTACAGTTATAGTTGTAGTTATAGTTATAGATATAGTTACAGTTATAGTTGTAGTTATAGTTATAGTTATAGATATAGTTACAGTTATAGTTACAGTTATAGTTATAGTTATAGATACAGTTACAGTTATAGTTGTAGTTATAGTGATAGTTATAGATATAGTTACAGTTATAGTTGTAGTTATAGTTGTAGATATAGTTACAGTTATAGTTGTAGTTATAGTTATAGATACAGTTACAGTTATAGTTGTAGTTATAGTTATAGTTATAGATATAGTTACAGTTATAGTTGTAGTTATAGTTATAGTTATAGATATAGATATAGTTACAGTTATAGTTGTAGTTATAGTTATAGATATAGTTACAGTTATAGTTGTAGTTATAGTTATAGTTATAGTTATAGATATAGTTACAGTTATAGTTGTAGTTATAGTTATAGTTATAGATATAGTTACAGTTATAGTTGTAGTTATAGTTATAGTTATAGATATAGTTACAGTTATAGTTGTAGTTATAACTATCCCAGACTGGTGTTGATGTGAGTACCATGTGACCAAAGCCTCGTTACTAGACGTGGACTGAACCTGACAGAATTATAATGAACGTCTGGACTCTTGACTTTGACCACAGACTTCAGACTTCACTTGGACTTGTTCCTAAAGACCTGGGACTTGACCTTGACTCTGAGCCTTTAAACCTGATGTGGACACCAGCTCAGACACCTGAGACCAGACTTGGACATGTGCTCAAAGACCTGACCCTTAACTAAAACTGCCATCATCTGAACCGGACTCATCTTCATCACCAAAGGCTGCTACCCAAACACTTCAGCCTTTACATTTGAGACCAAGCACTTGAAATTTGACCTGGATTTATGACCAAAGACACAAGACTTCCATCGAACTTGTTAAAACCACTTCCTACTGGTCTGGGACTTTGAAGCCCTCATTAGGGTTTGTATGTAGTGGACCACACAGTCCCTCCTCATCCTCATCCTCATCCTCATTGTGAGGCTGTTCCAGCAGTTTCAGACCCAACATTTGCACCTCTAGTCCTGTTGTTTACTAAGACGCCCATGCCCACAGTTCAAAGCCCGCCTCATGCTTCCCTCTGCAGTGCACCACTGTGTGACCCCGTGCCCACACAGGAGCTGTGATCTAAAATAAAACAAACAAACGCTTTGTTCTCTGCACACTGAGGCACGCTCGATATGGAGGAGAGGCAGAGGAAAGTGGAAACCTCCCTGGGAAATGTGTGCTTCTTTTCAACTGGAGGGGTGTGTGTGTGTGTGTGTGTGTGTGTGTGTGTGTGTGTGTGTGTGTGTGTGTGTGTGTGTGTCTAGTTGAAGCTACACAACATGAATTTATAATACAGTATGTGCTTCCTGATGGGATAAACTAAGCTAAGACATCAGTCTTTTAAAAACCCATATGTTATTTTATATTAGATTATATTATATTACATTACATTACATCATATTATATTACATTACATTACATCATATTATATTAGATTACATTACATTGTATTGTATTATATTAGATTACATTACATTACATTACATTACATCGTATTATATTATACTATATTACATTGTATTATATTAGATTACATTACACTACATTACATCACATCGTATTATATTAGATTACATTACACTACATTGCATTACACTGCATTATATTATATTATATTATATTATATTATATTATATTATATTATATTTTTTTACACCAGTTATTTACGTGTATTGATAGGATTAGTGGATGAACAGATATTAAACGTCTTACAACAGTAGATGATTTAGTTCAGCGGTGGATGTTTGGGTCTTTATGGGTTAAATACTTACAGTATTTATCATATAATCAAACCATTTAAGAAAAAAGCCTTTTAAATTTAAAGTCTTCTAATATTTTTAATAGGTACTTCTAATACTTATTTTTTTGTATTGTATTTTTATTTTTTTATTTATTTATTTTATTTATTTATGTATGTATGTATGTATGTATGTATGTATGTATGTATGTATGTAGTCTCTCTTTCCTATGTTCTGTCGGCTCAGTTCTTATTTTTGTATATTATATCATCCTGAGATGCAAGAAAGAGAAAGTTTTGGCTTATTTTTTCTTTTTTTTTCTTTCTTTTTTTTACATTAAATAATGGTCTTGATTGGAAACTGCATAACACACCAGGTTTTTTTCAAATACATTTTTAAACTTTTTTTTTTTTTTTAATGGAATGTCCTTTGCAATGGACAGCATTTTTTTAAGTAAAACTGTGAAACTTTAGTCCCCTTCAGAGGACAAAAATGCACTGCTGGGTCTCAGGAGGATATATTTGTCACTTTTTGTACTTAATTGATTTTCTACTGCACAGACTTTGTTATAATGTTCTTTTTCCTGCTGTTGCCTCCTACTGGAGGGCCTGGGGGTTTATTTGGGCATGAGGAAAACATAATATAAAAGGTGATGTATAATATATGCACTGTACTTTCACTTCTATGTACGTACTGTTACATCGCTCAAAAAACAGATTGATAAAAAAAATGTTACGTCCTCACAGAGAAGATGAAATGTAACTTAAACCCACTGTAAAAAGACTTAAATTTCCATGTATTTTGCAGTAAATACACAGTGCTTCATGCCTGCAGCTGATTTCACACCAGTGCACTGAAATGTAACAAACTGCATATAAACAGTGAACATGACTGCACTCAGTAGCTAATGCTTGATTAAACTGGAGCCTCTTTTATTTTTTTAATACTCGTTTAATTAGGCCTCATATTCAGGCTGTTCCACTCTGCATTTCCGAGCTGTCGAGTTCAGTAATGAGTCAGACAATACAAGCAAAAATATATGTATTTTCAACGGATCCCTGCTGTGTCTAAAAACTTTTCCCTCTTAACAAGCGTGGCTGAGGTTTCTCATTATGTCAGTCAGCTGTGACACTGATTGCTGCATTACAGAAACTGCTGCTGAGAAAGCTTCGAGGCATAATATTGGAGTTTTCAGACATAAATGTCAGATCATGGAGAAAACTAAACTGTGTACTACACTTCAAATCGGAACAAAATGACACTGGTTTTGAGTGAAGAGTAAGACGTGTGAAAGTTTCCAAACACTTTTCCTGTTCAACATAACACTGCGGTCAATTTAAAGTATAGTAAACTCTTTTTTTTCTCAGCTCATGATGATTTTGATGATGTAACCCTCAACCCTTTAACCCCTGAGACATTATTCCAGGTAAACGTTCTGCTGTGAGTATGTGCTTGTGTTCCTTTTCTTCAGTGGTTTTGTTTTATTGTGTGTTTTAGGGTCAAAACAGGTGGAATAGTAAAAAACAACAAAGAGAGGAACTGAAGTTTGACAGGTTTTTACTAAATAAGGTACTCAGAATGTACATC
Source organism: Sphaeramia orbicularis (assembly GCF_902148855.1). Taxonomy (NCBI): domain Eukaryota; kingdom Metazoa; phylum Chordata; class Actinopteri; order Kurtiformes; family Apogonidae; genus Sphaeramia; species Sphaeramia orbicularis. The sequence continues at coordinate 40,864,434 of NC_043974.1, read as the reverse complement.
AGTTACAGATTTAGGATGTTGAACATGAACTGTGAACTGGAACACACTGAACAACAAGGATTTGAATTTGGGCCCAGTGGTTTTTGTTTTGGGGCTCTTTTTTTTCTAAATCAGTCCATCTGGTTTTTTTGGCTCCTGGATGAACTACAAAAAAACAGTTGCATGGTGCAAACTCAGTAAAACACAGTAAAAAAAAAAAAAAAAGAAGAAGAAAAAAAAAGAAAAATACAACAACACTGCAAACAACAGTAAAAAAACAAACAAGAGAAACAGTGTAAACTAGAAAAGCACTCGGAGAGCGCAGACTTCCACCAAGACAGATCTGCCCCCCCTACACACAATCACCACCAAAATTTATTTCATCATTTGTTCCTTGTGCCGGTATCAACATTTCCTGAAAATTTCATGAAAATCCGTCCGTAACTTTTTGAGGTATCTTACTAACCAACCAACCAACCAACCAACCAACAAACAAACAAACCCTGGCAAAAACATAACCTCTTTGGCGGAGGTAAGCAGATAGAAACATGTAAATGAAAAATGTGTCATAAATGGGATTTTCAATGTTAAGCTGAAATGTCCACAGAGTCCACATTCCACAGTGGATGTGGACAATTTTGTGCCAGATGCAAGATATTGATCTAAGCTACGGGTGGATCAAATTGGAGGCTAATTGGAGTCGTTCTAAATTTTTCATGAATTTTTGAAAACTGCTCAGTGATGAAAGATAGGAAAATTGTAGATTTCATGACCTTGTTGTGACCTTGAACTTTGACCTACTGGCCCAAAATTGAATGGGTTGGTCCCAGGGCCTAGGCCTATCTGTGGGTACAATTTGGTAAAGATGGTTGGAGTAGTTTTCCTGTAAAGTTGCTAAAAATCAAACAAACAAACACAAACAAACACACAAAGCAAACCTCCTGGCGAAGGTAAAAAGCCCAAACTGTCTGTTTTTATTGCGAGTCGGTCTCACTCACTGCTCTGTGTTTTGCCCCTCATTACCCAGGTGGCTAGGGGTGAACTGAGCATGCTCAGATGTCTATGGAAAGAACAAGGTCTATTCAATCAGCACATTTTGAAATTTTAACTTTTGAGCAAACGGTTGAATTTTTCTGAATATTTAAATAAATCCTACATTCAGAATGCTCACCACAGACACATCAGGGGTTGAAGGGTTAAGCATGAACCTGTGGTGCATCATCTCCTCCCACAGCCTTCCTTTATGCAAATTACAAGAGAGCTTGAAAGACTGTTACCTGCCCACTCAGGTGACCCAGAACCATGCAAACATTTCATAATGTGCTTCATCAGGGCTGTGGGTCTGAGGTTAATGAGACTACAGCCAAGATGAGGTTTGTCTTTGTTTTGTTCTTTTTTTAAAAAAAAAAAAATCAGAACAGAAGGTTAAATACATTACTGGAACTTCTAATGAGAACTTATGCGGTGCTGGTTTTTCAGCAGATTTAGAGGACAGGATGTGTGGTGACAGTTTGTTGTTATTCTAAATTATACACACAACTATAACTAAACAGACAGGACACATCAATCTGTCCTCATTTTGAAAAAGACCTGATGAAGTACTTCATAATGAATCACCCCCGACAAAACAAACTGAACACCAGAAACATTACAAACACTTAAATAACACTGGGTTCCTGCAGGTTTCTACAAGTTAAATTTAAGAGTTTTTAAGACCTTTTTAAGATGACTTAGAGCTAAATTTAATGCCTATTTCACAGCCATAGTGGCAAAAAGTTGTGACTCCAACAATTTAGGAAAATGTATCGATTTATGCCTTGATTTCCACCGTTAAGTTATTTCTCACCGGGGGCTGCAAAGTTAGCCATAATTGGTTCCTAGTTTCAATATGTTTGAACAGGTGGAACTGAGTCAACTAATGTCTTTGCAGTTTGGACATTTAACAAACACATGTAAACACGATACAGACAACAAGTTTATGGAAACATAAGTTAACATCTACCACAGGAGTGTCAAACTCATTTCAGTTCAGTTCCACATTCAGCCCAATTTGATCTCCAGTGGGCCGGACCAGTAAAACAATAACAGTGAAAAAGTAAAATTCTGTTATGTTCAGGTTTACATCTACAAAGTTTCCTGTAAAACATGAACAACTTCAGTTGTCTTAAGAAAAACAAGTGCAATTTTAACAATATTCTGCCTCGGTTTATCAGTTTATCATTTACGCATGTGCATTACAATCGCACAAAAGATTGAGTAACAGGCAGAATATTGGTCAAATTGTGTTTACTTTTCTTAAGACATTTCTGTTTGTTCATATTTGTTTGGGTTATTCCCATTTTTTGTAAAAGTATAGTTTGGTAATGTAAACGTTTTCATGTAATTTTACTTTTTTACACCAAAAAAACAAAGAAAGAATTTGGGGTTGTCATTATTTATAGGTTATTATGATAATATTTTACTGGTCTGACCCACTTGAAATCTAATTGGACTGTATGTGTCTGTATGTGGAACCTGAATTAAAATGATTTTGACACAGTTGATTGTTAATATCTTTATGTAATTTTTGCATTTCACAAATCCATCCCACGGGCCGGATTGGACCCTTTGGCAGGCCGGATTTGGCCCCCGGGCCGCATGTTTGACACCTGTGATGTACCATATCAAATTTAATACCTTTTAAAAACTTTTTCGAGGTATTAAATGCATATTTATAAGACTTTTAAGACTTTTGAAGACCCCACAGGAACCCTGTAACAGTCTACAGAATATGGAATGAAGACGCTGAGTACATTTATATTCACACCAGTTTTTTTTTGTTTTTTTTATTAGAAAGTTTTATTAACAATTCTTAAACATACAATCTAAACACAAACACAATAAAAAGAAACATTCACCTGACACATTTATAGATCAGATCTATGAAAGAAGAGACAAGAACAAAAGACAAACAAAGAGAAAATAATAAATCAACAACACTCAGGGGTCTGCTACACATTAAATTTAAACTCGTGATATAATTTAATTGTTTTGATTCCTTTATTGTTTTTCTTTTTCAAATTTTTGAGATCTGTTATTCTGAATTTGTAGAAGGAGGGTATATTTTTTCGCCAAATCATTTTGTGTAACTAATATTTTGCTAAAATATTGATTAGAATAATTATATATTTTTCATTAGCTGATCATTTGGATCGGTGACTATAGGAAGAATTTCAAATTTGCTCATTAAGATTTAAAAAAAAAAAAAATATTATTATTATCTTTTGGGAAAGCAAGCGACAGTGGTGTTCTGTTCTTAAAATCAAGCAAAGGGAGCCCTCTAGTGGTCAGAATAAGTTGCCGTATCGTCTATTTTGTCCTTTCGGAGTTCCCGTAGTTGGTTCAGCCCTAAGAAGGAAATGGACAAACACTCTTTTCTCTGTTTGTATGACCAAGAAGACGATTGCCTGTGAGTATTTTTACGCTCAGTTATTGTATGAATATATGCTAAAAATATCTCTGATGTAAACCTTTGTTGTTGGGAAAAAAAGACGTTATAAATTTACAGTTAATTTGTAAATGCTAAGTGTTAGCACATCTATGGAATTTTCCATTCAAGTTAGCCTCGAGCTAGTGATTTAATTTCTATTCATTTATTGTATAATGCCATGTAAACGCACTAAGGCAACGAACATAACTGAGACAAATTTTCTAGGTGTGTTTTTCAGTTTTACAGTGAGTCTTAAGTAAACTTTGTAGAGAAGTTTGACGTGTGTTTTTTTTTTTAACCTGTTAGAATCTATCTTCAGAGCTGGTCACTGAACACACAAACAGGCTAGAATATATTTGTAAAGTACATGTAAGTGCGTCAGATCTGATAATTACAAGTATCTGTTTACTCCAGTTATCAGACTTTTATGGTCGTGAAAACAGACTCAGTGAGGAGGAGGTGCAGATCTGCACTGGATGGAGTCCTGAGGTGAAGAGGAGGAAAATAAACAGGTTTAAATACAGAAGAGAGGAGCAGGGTAAAAGGAGGAAGGAGCAGGGTAAAAGGAGGAAGGAGGAGGGTAAGAGGAGGAAGGAGGAGGGTAAGAGGAGGAAGGAGCAGGGTAAAAGGAGGAGGGTAAGAGGAGGAAGGAGCAGGGTAAAAGGAGGAAGGAGGAGGGTAAGAGGAGGAAGGAGCAGGGTAAAAGGAGGAAGGAGGAGGGTAAGAGGAGGAAGGAGCAGGGTAAGAGGAGGAAGGAGGAGGGTAAGAGGAGGAAGGAGTAGGGTAAGAGGAGGAAGGAGCAGGGCAGGGCTGTCAAACTCATGTTCGTTCAGTTCCACATTCAGCCAAATTTGATCTGCAGTGGGCCGAACCAGTAAAATAATAACATAATAATATATAAATAAGGTCAACTCCAAACTTGTCTCTACATTTTAGAGTGAAAAAAAGTAAATTTACATGATGAAAAAGTTTACATCTACACACTATCCTTTCAAAAGATGTGAATAACATGAACAAACTGAAAAAATAAGTGTAATTTTAACACTATTCTGCCTCAGTTTATCATTTCCACATGTACATTAGAACTTACAGATCACAGTGGATCTACAAACACACAAAACATTTAATAACAGACAGAATCTTGTTAAAATTGTACTTACTTCTCTTCAGACATTTCAGGTTGTTCATATTTGCTCGGGTTCTTGCAAAATTATACTTTGTTTTAGTGTAAATACATGGAAATATTTACATTTCAGCTAAAATTTGCTTCGAGGTCTTATTTCTGTCTTTGTGCATAAGAAATCAATCTAAGTGAATTGCCAAAGGAACTTTGTGTTGGTAAATGCAAGTTCTGCAAATTTACAGGATTTTAGTTCTGTTCAACATGTTGATGGTCATATGAACTATGTTTTCAGCTCAAAAATGTCCAGTTTCATCACAATTAATGCTATATTTTCATGTCACAAATGGCCAAGTTATATTTGAACTGAATTTACCTGAAAAACAAATATTCTATTCTTTTAGATTCCCCATTTTTCTTACCAGATTCTATCCTACATATCACATGTTTTATTTTTACAGGTTCAATCTGGAGTATGGTGCTGATCCATCCTGCTTATGTTACGCCAATACATACATGAAGAATGTCACACGTCACTTTTTAAATCGACAGTTTTCTAATAATGAGCATTTTTATAAAGAAATAACAATTCTATATTGTTATTTCCTCTTTAGTATGATGATAAACTATACAATAAATAATTCTGATCCTAGTTTTTGCACAGGGATCATTAGTGTAAACGGTGACATGGCTGCAGAGCATCAGTATGATGGGATCTGTAACAACCATGTCACATCCGTCCACTGCCACATTTTGTGTTTTTGTGTCAGCTGTTACTGTTTTAGATCCACAGTACTAACATTTATGAATAAGAGGAGAATTAGCAATAGTAAGTCTATAAGTTTATTACTAATAAAGTACTGGTACTGACCAGAGCATCATGGGTAATGTCACGTCCGTCCACCAGCAAAAGTTTTCACATACACGTGCTACTCAAAATCCAATATTTCTGAAAATAGAGCTTCCACTGTCAAATAATATCAGTAGTCTGTGCACAAATGGATTAGCATTATTTCAACACAGTTCTATGCATTTCTTACAACTTTTTTTTTTTTTTGACAAAAATGGCCACTCATTTGACCCCCTAAGTAAATTTTAGCTGTTTAGTGTAAATACATGGAAATATTTACATTTACAAACAGAAAAATTTGGAGTTGTCATTATTTCTGTTATTATGAGAGTATTTTACTGGTCCTGCCCACTTGAGATTGAATTGGTCTGAGTGTGGAACCTGAACTAAAAGGATTGTTGATATCTTAGTGTAATTTTTGCATTTCACAGATTCATCCCAAGGGCCAGATTGGACCCTTTGGTGGGCCGGATTTGTCCCCCGGGCCTCATGTTTGACACCTGTGGACTAGAGTAAGAGGAGGACGGAGTTGAGCCACACCTGCTCACACACCTACAGGGAACAAGGCAGAAAGAGGAGGAGGAAGGAGACCAAAGCAACGGCAGCAGAACAGAGACACCACAGTGAGTGTGTGTGTGTGTGTGTGTGTGTGTGTTCTCCCTCAGTGCTTGATGTCACTCAGTAGCTCCATCTCCAGTTTCCTGAACACTCACAGACAGTACCAGTGTCTCTGTGGGCACTGCTCCATTGTTCCAGTGGACTGCAGACCCACTGTGGACCCACACCCACTCTGTCACATCTACTGTTCCTTCCTCTGTCTTTTTTTTTCTTACACACAGTTTCTGTATCTAGGGTTAGGGTTAGTAGGGTTAATATATCATTAACTGAACAAAAACCAAGCATTTCCATCCACTGTCATTGATCCAACTCCATGGGTTTTACTGGTGAATCAATGTTGTAGAATATGACGGTGTTTCCATGGTAACTACAGAGCCTCTGAACGTCCAAATGGGTCATATCTGATGACCATGAAAAGATGACAAACTGTATTTTACACCAATTATTTACATGCATTGATAGGATTAACAGATCGACAGTTTAGATTTGTAGATGGTTTTAGTCGACAGTGGATGTTTGGATCTTTCCATCCATCCATCCATCCATCTATATATCAGTTCTCCATAACTCCCTGTGATACACCATGTGTATGTGCAACCACAATGTATATAATATTTAAATATAAATACTATATAAATATCAGGTTTCTTTCTTTTCTTTATATTTTATATTTCACAGGTGTAGATTTTCTGTTTTCTGTCTTCCCTTCACTTTATTTTTGTATTTGCTGCTGTCAACTAAGTAATTTCCCCAGTGTGGGACCAACAAAGTCTTATTTTATCTTATCTTATCTTATCTTATCTTATCTTATCTTATCTTATCTTATCTTATCTTATCTTATCTTATCTTATCTTCTTACCACACCACACCTTAACCTTATCTTACGTTGCCTTTCCATACCATACCATACCATACCATACCATACCATACCATACCATACCATACCAAGGTTATAATAGTTTTGGATTTTTCATTATAGTTTAGTTTTGACTTTTTTTTTTCTCTAATTCAGTTAGTTTTAATTAGTTTTTAGAGCAGGTTAGCTAGTTTTTATTAGTTTTCGTTTTCTTCTAAATACTTAGTTTTAGTTTAGTTCTAGTATTAGTTTTAGTTTCTTTATATCTTTTATCTTCTTCATCGTCGTTTTCAAATAAATCCCAGACAGGACTCTGCTGCTTTCTCTCAACTTTAGTCTCCATGTTTCCAGGTAGAGTGGGGAACAGAAGATGACTGGAAACCACAAGTGACGGACCAGGAAGTGCCGTACGGTGCCATGAGGTAAAATTGCTCAAGTGAAATAAACTGATTTCATATCAATCCGACATTGACCAAGACAAAAACGAAGGCAATTTTATCCATAATTTTTATCTGTTTTAGTTAGTTTTATAAGCACACAATACAGTTTCAGTTAGTTATCATTTTTTCTTTTAATTATAGTTTTTATTTATTTCAGTTAACGAAAATGGTTTTACAATTCTAGTTTTCGTCATTTCGTTAGTTTTCGTTAACGATAATAACCTTATACCATACCATACCTTATCTTATCCATTTTTCATTTCCTTCGCTGATCCATTTCACACACATCCAAATGTGTCACCAATTGTACATGAATATTTAGACAATTCCACCCAAAATAATATTAGTAAAACTGCAAAAAAAGTGACTCTCTGCTTGTTTAGTTATTTTTAAGTTCTTTTAGAGTTAAATTAACGTAGGACATTAAACCAAAAGATGCAAATCAGCAGATTATTTGGTTATTTTGTGAATTTTTTTTATTTTATTTTGTACATTTTGTTGTTTATACTTGCACTTTTGTTTTTGATCATTGTTACTGTGTGTTCATTTTAAGAAGACATGTTGAAATGTTAATGACATTCCACATTGTCCCACATTTTGTCCCACATTTGGCTCTTTGGGAGCTGGCCACCAGACTTCCATCAGTGGATCATTTTGACATTAGGGTTAGGTTCTCCCTCTCCATCAGCCTTTTCTATTCCAATACAGTTCTTCTATAAAGGATACAAATACAGTAAAAGAACACTACCAGTAACTTCATATGTTAAGTATGCAGGATGAGTTTGTCTTCGATCTCAGGTTGGGGTGTTTTTCACTTGGACTGGATAACGTTTCTTATCGCTTGAATCTTTTTCTTTGTCATGTTCTAACATCCCAAAGAGCACGAGTGTGAAACTTGAACCTCAGATAAAAGCACTTTGTTATTGGGTTATTGAACACAGGGACAGAGCTGGAGGGGCAGTAGAAATGCGCTGGTGTTTTTAGGGGTGGGGGTGGGGGGCATCACAGTCCTAACTGCCCACTGTGCCCCTGTCTTACAGAGTGGGACTTACTGATTTGAAAAACAAATGAATGGTTACAAGAGGAGAAAGAGGGGAGTAATCTGACCCCTACCCTGCTTTGCATTAACATTGAAGAACTACCCCCCCCCCCCCCCCCCTTTTCGTCTGATATGAACACACTCACATGCACCCAAACACAGTCTCCTCCTCTGAAAGACAGCTTTCAGAATTGGATTACCATCTGTGAATGGGGTCGGTTCCCCTCTGCTGGGTTCTGTCTCCATCCCCTAAAGACACACACACACACACACACACACACACACACACACACACACACACACACACACACACACACACACTAGTCCTCCTTAATTGGTGGGCTGTGCCCTCATTACCAGTCCAAATATATGCATGTACTGCTATTGTCTCTCCCTGAAGACTCTCCTCCTCTTCCTCTTCTTTGAATGCAGATGTAAAATGTGTTCTGTTCTATGTGTTTGAGGGTGATGGCTCTGTTTATCTGCATCAACTGAGACTTTAACCCGTTAAAGACTGCCATTATAACAGGCCGCCTTGGTGTCTTCATGGTTTTTTTGCAATGAAAGTGTCATAAAATGTCTTTTTTGCCAATTGTTTTGCACATTTGTTTTCAATTTTTGTTTTCAATATCTGGCCATTAATTATCATTATTATAAACAAGAAATGTAGTAATAGTACTAGTAAAAAAGAAAAAAAACTGACTTGAAGTTTGTAGCATATGTATTATGAGAAACAACTATAAATGTCCATAACAAACTTTTTGAGATCGCAGAAATAAACTTTGAACTATTTTTTTTTTTTTTTAAATATAATTTTATTTTTTAGCTTTTTGGCTGACAGGCCGTAAGCTATTGTCATCATGTGACGTCTGTCGTCATCGTTGTCCATTACAAAACTTTCAGTCGTCTTTTTCTCCGAAACTACAATTACGATTGACTTCAGACTGGGTATACAGCTTCTTTATGATGATGTCAACACAAGATATTGAAATTATTTCGATCCGAATCTGATTCTGAATTTGGTGTGAGTTTGAAAAATTTTCCCATTATAAGAGATAGGAAGTGGATTGATCCAATAAATCAGTATCAATGATATCAAGTTGGAATTTGAATTTTTGACAGATCTGATTGGAATATGACCAAAACATGGACTATTTCTGTAATATAGTAAATACACAGAACTGGGTGATAATAAATGGCATCTGGATGCATTTCCCAAAGCTTTTCATTTAGCCGGTAAGCTACAGGGCCACTGGTCCTATTTTTCAAGAAGGTTTTGTACAGAAAAATAAATAAATTAATTAATAAAATAAGAACATTTAAAGAGGGGTTACATAAATAAATTACAAATATAAATAAAGAACAATAAAAAGATTTACACAAAGTCCGGTCGTCTTAATAAGATATATGTCCTCCATTTGTCCCATATTTTGTCAAATCTGTCATTTTGGTGTCTGTTGTAGAATGTGATTCGCTCCTTCACAAAAAACGTATCAACAATTTGATGCCAGTCTTCCAGGGTTGGGCCATTTACATTTAACTATTTTTTAGTGATGGCTCTCCGAGTAGCTGTACTCAACATTCCAAACACACATTTAATGTCTTTATTTGTGTCCAAAGAGTAAATATAACCAAAGAGCAACTAATCCCAGGTGAAAATTGTCTGTACCATTAAGCTTTTCCTCACTTCTAAATGAATTACATTCCAAAATTTGTAATCTGAGGTCATGACCAGAATAGGTGGAAATGTTTTACTGTCTGAGTTCCACAGTTTCTCCAAGAGTGAAAACTTTGAACTGTTTTACATCTGCTCACACATGCTTTTTGGTCTTGAACATTCAGTATCTATATCATGGCGTCATAGTTTTAGTTATTTCCAGGTGTTTTTTAGCCTGTGTGGAAGTCTCTTACTTGTAATACAGTCCCACATTGCTGCCATAAAGTGTTATATAGTGTTGGAAAGTTCAGGATGTCATCTTTCTGATGCTGTTTGAAGTTTATGGATGTGCAAACATTTCCGGGGTTCCAGTCATTTGAATGCAGTAAAGTGCAAAATGCAGCGCTGCAGAGACTGCAGTTGTTAAAGTGTTTCAAAGTGAATGTGAACCAAACCTTGAGGATCGCTGTGTCACTGTAGGACTAAGTCAGGGTCTCCAGACTGGTCTTGAGGGTAAAGACTAGGTTTAGGGGTTTAGGGTCAGTGCTAGTTTTCAGATGTGTAGTCCTGTCTGGTGTTGTTTTCTACTGCACAGGGTCATCCAACAGATGAGACAATGCCAAAGTTATGGTTTCATTAGATTTACGCATAAAAATAACCTATTTAGGGTTAGGGAAAAGGGTCAGCAGATGGACTAAAATTAGACTTTTGTGTAAAACCATCTCCTACTAATATTTGTGTAGTCAGCAGCATCACCTGTTTTCAGTGTCACCTGTTGCTGCTACTTATCGACTGTTCATCCTGTTTTACAGTTTTTATATTTACAATGTACATATTGCATTGTGGGTATTGGACATTTTGCTGCATTATTTTCTGTTTTACGTGCAGGGGTTCAGGGGGGGTCATTGTGTTTTTGTGAATTTAGATTAATGCAGGGGTGTCAAACTCATTTTCTTCCGGGGACCACATTCAGCCCAATTTAATCTGAAGTGGGCCGGACCAGTAAAATAATAGCATGATAGCCAATAAATAATGATAACTCCACATTGTTTTAGTGCAAAAAATAACATTCAATTATGCCAGTATTTACATTTACAAACTATCCAAACAAAAAGGATGTGAATAACCGGGAAAAAAAATGCAATTTGTTCAGAAATATAAGTACAATTTTATCAATATTCTGCCTCGACTTATCATTTATACATATGCATTACAGATCAGATCTACAAAGGCACAAAACATTTAATAACAGGCAGAAAATTGTTAAAATTGCACTTAATTTTCTTTAGACATTCCAGGTTGTTCATATTTGTTCCGGTTATTCACATTTTATTGTTAAAGGATAGTTTGTTAATGTAAACATTTTCATAATTTAATGTTTTTTGCACAAAATCAAAGGGAAAAAAAAACATGATGCTGTCATTATTTATAGGTTATTATGATATTATTTTTGAGTTTGATGCCCTAACTTACACTTTGCAAATTCATCTCACAGGCAGGATTGGAACCTCTGGTGGGCCAATTTTGGCCACTGGGCCGCATGTTGGACACCTGTGAATTAATGTGTGTGTATGATAAGGTTTATCAGTTTATAAAGACTCAAAACCAGAGCTTTTGAGTCATTATTAGTTATTGTTAGTAGTTTTTATAACTCTATTTATACAGCACTATATGTACATTATGAATTGGCCAACACTGTGTTATAATGTGTCCAGGGTGGCTGTGGAGGTAGAGCAGGTCATCCAATAAATGTCATTCACACCAGTGTATGAATGTGAGTGAATGTCTGTTGGTGGTCGGGGGGGCACTGGGCAGGGCAGCTGTGGTGACAGATGTAAGTTACCCCCACCAGTGTTTGAATGAGGAATGAAAGAATAATGGATTCAGTGTAAAGCGTTTTGACTGTCCAGAACAGGGGTCTCAAACATGCGGCCCGGGGGCCAAATGCGGCTCTCCACAGGTTCCAATGCGGCCCCTGGGATGAATTTTCAAAGTGCAAAAATTCCACAGTTAAGGCTGTGGAAGTCATTTTAGTTCAGGTTCCACATACAGACCAATATGATCTACAGTCAAATAATAGCAGAATAACCTACAAAAAATAATGACACCAGATTTTCTTCTCAGTTTGATGTGAAAAAAATATGACACTATTCCTATAAATAATGACAACTTCATTTATTGCAAAAAATAACATTAAATTATGAAAATATTTACATTTACAAACTATCCTGTAACAATAAAACGTGAATAACCTGAACAAATATGAAAAACCTGGAATGTCTAAAGAAAATTAAGCACAATTTTAACAATTTTCTGCCTGTTACTAAGTGTTTAGTGTCTTCGTAGATCCGATCCATAATGCATAATGTATAAATGATAAATTGAGGCATAATATTGTTAAAATTGCACTTATTTTTCTTAAGGAATTTCAGTTTTTTCAGGTTACTCACATCTTTTTTGTTTGGATAGTTTATAAAAGTAAGTATTTTCATAATTTAATGGGGTTTTTTGCACTAAAACAAAGACAAGAATCTGGAGTTGTTATTATTTATAGGTTATTATGCTATTATTTTACTGGTCCGGCCCACTGGAGATTAAATTGGGCTGATTGTGGCCCATGAAAGAAAATGAGTTTGACACCCCTGGTCTAGAGAAGTGCTATGTAAATCCAACACATTATTATTATTATTATTATTATTATTATTATTATGATGCACATATTTCATAGAAGGGGTCCTCTAGTGTCATATCATATAACATTTATATTTTTTAAGTCACTTCCAGCTTAACATAGAATATACAGTATATTTTATGCTGTGTTCCAACACCCATAACCTGTGTTTTTCCGACCTTCTACCGGTGAAAATGCACTAGAATGGCAGTCAAACCTTTGAAATCCCACCCATGAAAACTCGTACTAGATCGATGAACTCTCAGTTCTGAGCTCTGACATCACATAGCCCGTGAAACAACAGTAGCAGCCCCCATGGATGCGGTGTTTATGCAAATAGTTTATTAAACCAAGGTACTGCTCTAACATAATTTATCTGCAAATGTTCTGCATAATCAGCAGCTACTGTAGCGTTACGACAAGAATAAGTTAATACCAAATACGTATCCAAATGTACAAATACGGTCACATAAAAGGTATAACAGCTTCTCTTGCCTTATGCACTGTTTTTCCTCCTCTGTTTCCCTCAAATAAACAAAGAGCAAACACCTCTGGGATAGAAATGATTATAAATGAACATAAGCCCCATACGTCCACCATGCTGGTTTGTTTTTATCAAACTACCACAGTTCCTTGCGCTCAGGCAGTTTGGTGTGACTTGCCTGGAACCTTACAAAGTCGTGAGTCGTGGTTTGAAGTCATAACTTACGGGCTCAAAAACCGGCCTGGAACGCAGCATAAATCTCAGCAATTTTGGCATTGTGTTCTACCTCCAAATAAAGACATGTACCTGTACCAAAGGGACAACTGCACAATCCTGCTGTAAATATGTTCATGTGGCACCGTGGGGAGTTTTGTCATTTCTGTGTGCGACCAACATGCGGCAAACCTGACCATAAAGCTGAGTTTGACTTTAACTTGACTTTGAAATATCTTACAAATGATTCAGTGATTAACAGTGTGTGTTCTAACAAAGGAGGGAGAGCAAACTTTGTTAATCAGAGTCTGGTTACAAGTCATGATAAGACCTGTTCAGTCAACGTTTACTTCTCAATGAAAAGATATTACATGTTGCATTATGGGAAATGTAGGAACTACTGGCCATTGTTGTTTCAATTTAGGGAATTTGTTTTAACTCATAAAGACTTGGTGTTACTTTTGTGGCAGTTCCAAAATTTTTTTTTTTTCTTAATACTTTTCTTAAATGATTTATCACCATTTATTATAATATTATCCTTTGTATTTCACTTTTTTTCTGTGTATATCATGTATTTTTGTATATTTACTGATTATGTAGATGTTCATAAAAGCTCAGATTAAAGCTGAGGGTCATACAGTTGGTTGTTCACCTGAGTTTCATTTTTTTATTTATTATTTATTTTCCTTTATTTATCCTGGAAGTCCCATTGAGATTACAAATCTCTTATGCAAGGGAAGTCAAAACAAAGTCAAAACTATATAAAACACATACATGATACACTATGTGTCAGTTCCCAAATACATTTTTCTCTTCATTTAACCTTTCTTAATTTATTTTTTACTGTTTATCATAATATTATCCTCTGTATTTTGCATTTTTCACTGTAAATCATGTATTTTCTTATATTTAATTTCCTATATTTATTTTAGATGTTCAAGGAAACTCAGTAAATTCAAAGGTTATTATATCGAAAATGGAGAAAACTGAAGAAAAAGGGGCTTTTTCAGCAAAGATATCAATAACTGAACATAAAACCACATTTGGACCAGTAAACTACTGTGAGCAGATCAGGTTTCAACCCCACGTATACCCATGAATTTGGACCATTAAGCCATTTCATTCTGTTTGTGTGATGCTTCTTGGCCAGGTCATTATTGAAAATGAGGATCAGTTCTCAAATAACTTACCTGGTTAAATAAAATAAAATAAAAATAACCTGTAAGACCCAGTACTACTTTTGTGGTAGTTCTCAAATGATTTTTTTTCTTTATTTAACCTTTCTTAAGGGATTTATCACCATTTATCCTAGTATTATCCTCTCTGTTTTGTGTTTTTTCAGTAAATATCAGGTATTTCCCTATATTTAACTTAATGATCATGTACTTTAATCATCATACTGAGATTACATTTGAAGGTTATTATACGAAAAGACGAGAAAACTTGAGAAAAAAGTGACTTTCTCAGTAAAATCTATCATTAACTGAACATAAACCCAGTGTGTCCATCCACTGTCATTGGTCCAACTCCATGGGTTTTACTGGTGAATCAATGTTGTAGAAGATGACAGTGTTTCCACGGTAACTATGGAGCCTCTGAACGTCCAAATGGGTCATATCTGATGACCATGAAAAGATGACAAACCGTATTTTACACCAGTTATTTTCATGTATTGATAGGATTAGTGGATCAACAGGTGTTAAACAGTTTAGATCAGTACATGCTTTTAGTTTCCAGTGGATGTTTGGGTCTTTATGGGTTAAAAATTGTGTGTTTACAGATTTGCATTTTATTATTATTTTTTTTATTTTTATGTCCAATTGCGTTACATAAAACTGAAACTGTAATGTAGTCCAAACCATTTGATTGGTTCTGTCTTTCTCTCTTTTTTTACACCTGTCAGTCATCTGCGCCTGTCGTGGTTTCACACATTAATCCTCCTGACGGTGGAGGCGGGATCAGTGGTGTGATCGTCACGCTTGTCATCCTCCACTTTGCACATCCTTCACTTCAGCCTCCCTCAAAAATAAGACTTAACTCTATCCTGTCTGGTGTTCTCACCTCCGAACACACATCCATCAGGTCTGTCCATCACTTCTCTCCACACTTTCACACTCGTTTTCTTGCCTGTCGGTGTCTTTTTCTGGAGTGATTGACGTGTTGGCAGATGTAGATGTAGCTGCGTCAGAGCTGTTGGTAACATACAGACAGAGGCGGACAACAGCTGCATTTAAATGTCATTTGTCTTTTTCTTCTGATACATTTAATTTGAATATATACAGTCGCGAAAAAAATGATTAGACCATCCAAAGTCATCAAAAACAGTGGTTATGCAATCCAGTACTAACTCCTGTGTGTATCATGTGACTAAAACAGACAGAAAAGAAAACAAGGAATGCCTAAAAGCACTGTTTTTGTCAGTACAACGAAATAGATACTGATTTAAGAACTGAAGTGATTTTGGTTATTATCAAGAAAACATGGAAAATGGATAGATATCAGCTCTGAAATTAAACTACTATGAGCTATTTTGTTGTTATCATTATATTTGTCCAACAAATGTACCTTTAGTTGTACCAGGCATTAAAATGAACGAGAAACTGAAGAAAACAAGTCGTGGTCTAATAATTTTTTCCATGACTTTATTTCCACCTGTTTATACAGGGTGGGGAAGCAAAATTTACAATGAACATTTAGTTGTTTTTTCTCAGCAGGCACTACGTCAATTGTTTTGAAACCAAACATATATTATTGTCATAATCATACCTAACACTATTATCCATACCTTTTCAGAAACTTTTGCCCATATGAGTAATCAGGAAAGCAAATGTCAAAGAGTGTGTGATTTGCTGAATGCACTCGTCACACCAAAGGAGATTTCAAAAATAGTTGGAGTGTCCATAAAGACTGTTTATAATGGAAAGAAGAGAATGACTATGAGCAAAACTATTACGAGAAAGTCTGGAAGATACTTTTAAAGAAGAATGGGAGAAGTTGTCACCCCAATATTTGAGGAACACTTGCACAAGTTTCAGGAAGCGTGTGAAGGCAGTTATTGAGAAAGAAGGAGGACACATAGAATAAAAACATTTTCTATTATGTCAGTTTTCTTGTGGCAAATAAATTCTCATGACTTTCAATAAACTAATTGGTCATACACTGTCTTTCAATCCCTGCCTCAAAATATTGTAAATTTTGCTTCCCCACCCTGTATATTAAACTAAGATGTTGCCATTTCTGATGAAAGAACCTTTTTCTGCAGATGGAACTCTGTCTAGTGTAGCAGCAGTGTCTCATTCTGTTGCACAAAAATAACAGAGCTGAATTCTATAGAATCCTATTATTAATGAATCAAAAATTCAAAAAAGCCATGTCATAAACAGAACACACTTCCAAGTCGACACATATTAGTATTTTTTCATCTTCATCTTCCCTTTTAACCCATTAAGACCTAATGCTACTTTTGTGACAGTTCACAGATGATTTTTTTCTCTCTATTTAACCTTAAGTTATTTATCACCATTTATTATAATATTATTCTCTGTATTTTACATTTTTCACTTTAAATCATGTATTTTCCCATATTTGATTTGGATATTCAAAGATATTCAGCGTTAATTCAAAGGTTATTATATCAAAACAAAAAAAATGAAGAAAAAAAGGGACTTTTTCAGCAAATAACGAACGCACCTTTTCAAATATGTTTTTCTTTGCTTTTTTTTAATATTGTTTTTCCTTGTTGTATTGGTTTTAAATGCTGATGTTAAAAAAAATACAATCTTACTGCCCCAGAATTGTGTTACATTACTCGTATTATGTTTGAGTTACTTTCACCTAAATAACTACAGAAGAACTTAACATTCTATAATGACAAAATATTAAGGAATTATATTATATTATTATAATAAAGAACAGGAAATAGAACTTTCCTGCTGCATTTTTGATTGGTTAAGGTCTCACACACTTGCTGTTTTTTTACCCCACCCCCCGAAGGGGAGGCAAGGGGTATTGTCTTTGGTTCGGTTTGTTTGTTTGTTTGTTTGTTTGTTTGTTTGTTTGTTTGTTTGTTAGCACTCTAGCAGCAAAAACTATTGGTTGAATTCATACCAAATTTGGTTTATAGATTGCCAGTGACCCAGAATAGATCTGATTACATTTTGGGAACAGTAGGTCAAAGTTAAAATTTTTTATGAATTTTTTAGAATATTTTTTCCCCCCCATTTACTTTTAATGGTCCAAATTTCACATGGCTGTAGCAGCAAAACTATTGGTTGAATTCACGCCAAACTGACTTTATAGGTTACCAGTGACCCAGAATAGATCTCATTACATTTTGGGAACAGAAGGTCAAAGTTCAAATTTTTAATGAATTTTTAAAATCTTCTTATTTACTTATAATGGGCAAAATATGTGTGAGGGGCGGGGTTTGTTGTGCCTGGCACCACTTGTTTTTTTTGTTTTTTTGCATTTGACCTATTAAGTTATGAGCAAAAAGTCTGTTGTAACACAAACACTATTGAAAATTGCTGAAAATTGATTAGTAATGCCTTATACTACTGTGTTACAGCAAAAAGTAATCTGTTACTGTAATGCATTACTTTTGGAACACTGTACTCCAAACACTGTTTATACCTGTTACCTGTTCAAACTTGCATTTTCTTGAGCCTCTTTTTTTTTTCTCTCTCTCTCTCTGTTCTTTTTGTTTTGTTTGTTTGTGAAGCATCTTTGAGTGTCCAAAAAAGTGCTATGTAAGTGTGATGTATTATTATTATTATTTAGGTTATTATGTTGTTATTTTACTGGTCCTACTGGGGTTCATATTGGGCTGCATGCGACACCCCGGGTATAAGCAGAATGAAACAGGAAAGACAGGTGAGGAGGGGGATGGGAAGTATTTGAGGGGCTCCAGACTGAACTTAAACCAACGACACTGTGGTTTGTACTCAGACTAATCCAAACTCTTCCTTCTACGTAGTAAAATATTTGCCCTTTTGAATAAATCTTTCCAAACTAATGAGGTTTAATGTTTGAATTCAGTTCATTTTGCTGTTTACTGAGCAGGACTTGGACGGGTTTGCAGATTTCGGGGGGTTTACATTGTGTGATTTGAGCGTCTGCGATAACAGCGGTGCAGCGACTGAGACGACAGCTGACGAACAGCTTCGTGAACAGATGTTAAAGTCAAAGTGTCTGTTCCAGTGGATGCCTCTGTGATCTGGGACTACTTTTGTGTCCTGTCTACTCCATGTCCTTCTGACTTTAAACATACACAGTAAATACAGGTGTTAGTCAGTCAGGTGTACTGTACGTTAAATTATAACGTTTTACTGCCTTATGACTTCAATCCAAATGATCAGTTATTTAACCCATAAAGACCCAGTTCTACTTCTGTGTCCCAAGTGAATTTTTCTCTCTATTTGACCATTCTTAAAGGGGTCATATTTCTATAAACCCACTTTTATTAGCCTTGGGTTCATTTGTTTGTGTATTTGGACCCTAATAGTTCATAAAATTTGAATTTGAACCCTCCAGGTTCTGCAAAGCTATCTTTAGATTAATTTTGGCAAAAATCGAGTGGATTTCTATGTTCATTCATTCATTTTCTGAACCCGCTTTATCCTCACTAGGGTCACGGGGGTCGCATGGAGCCTATCCCAGCTACATAGGGGCGAAGGCGGGGTACACCCTGGACAAGTCGCCAGTTCATCGCAGGGCTGAACATATAGAGACAAACAATCACTCTCACATTCACACCTATGGGCAATTTAGATTAACCAATTAACCTATCAGTGCATGTGTTTGGATGGTGGGAGGAAGCCGGAGTACCCGGAGAGAACCCACGCAGACACGGGGAGAACATGCAAACTCCACACAGAAAGGTCCCACCCCCCACTGACTGGATCTCTACAACCTGTTTTAATTCCTGCTTAGTTTAATAGCTTTATTTATATAGCACCTTTTAAAAACAAAGTTTACAAAGTGCTTTTGACAGACAAAGCAGAGAGCACAACAGCAGGATACAAGATGCAAGTAAAAACACTAAAACAGAAGCAACGCAATAAGAGAGATGTGCACAACAAATGCAAAAACATGACACTTCGAATAAATTAAGTGAATCGGAGGAAAGAGGGCAGGGATAACGTAACATGATGCTGTCAAATCAATGTAAAAATGAAGAAATGAGATAAAACAACATCATGTATGAGAATAGAAATTAATAATCAAACAGGATAAAATTCAAATTTTAAAAAAATTAAAAGGGACAAACATCACATAAAAGTCTGTAACTAGAAGCACTTGGAGAGTGCAGACCTCCACCAAGGCCGATCAGTGAGCCCCCCCGTGGGCCCCCCCCATCCCCGATCACCACCAAAATTCATTTGTTCCTTGTGCCAGTATCAACATTTCCTGAAATTTTCATCCAAATCCGTCCATAACTTTTTGAGTTATCTTGCAGACAGACAGACAGACAGACCAGTGCCAACAAAAACATAACCTCCTTGGCGGAGGTAAAAATGTGTTTTAAGAAGTGATTTTAAAAAATGTCACTGATTCCACAAGCCTTATCTCCTCAGGCAGGTCGTTCCAAAGTTTGTTACGTTTTATAGTTAGTTACGACATTTGCACATATAAGGTCCAGACTTCCAACGAACATTTCTCTGAGTACGACATAACTGTTTGTCAGCAGCAGCGGTTGTAGTAAAAACTGAAAATATGTCCAAACTTTGAGTCGATTACCTAAAATGTTCAGTTGTTGGTTGAACGGGACAGAGCAGCACAGCCAACAACCCGGAGGGGGCGGGGCCTGAAGTGGCTCATTTATATTTAAAGGGCCAGCGCTCAAATCCACCTTTCTGGTGTCATTACTCAGAAATAGGATAAAGATGGACCTGTGGAGTTGAATTAATGAAGAATTCAGACCCAAGCAGAACATTTACAGTTTATGGAGACCACAGGGACATGTTGGAAAATGCATAATTCCATTTTTTAAAAAAAACAAAATATCACTCCTTTAAGTGATTTATCATCATTTATTTTAATGTTATCAGTTTTTGCTTTTTTTTTTCAGTGTAAATCATGTATTTTCCTATATTTAATTCCCTGATCATGTAGGTGTTCATTAAACCTCAGAGTAAATTCAGAGGTTATTATATCTGAAACAGAGAAAACTGAAGAAAGAGTGATGTGGATGTTCCCAAATGAAATTTTCTCTCTATTTAACCTTTCTTAAGTGATTTAGCACCATTTATCTTTGGCCCTCTGTTTTGCATTTTATTGATTTCCAATAGAAAAACAAACATAACACATCAACACATACCACTAATTGCACAAGACACACATAAAAAAACTGTGTAAGAGAAAAATTAAATAAAAATAGTTATAAAAAATAAATAATAATAAGGATAATAATGACACCCACAAAGAAAACATAAATGATTTTTTTTTTTTAAAGGAAGTTGTCACTCTCAGTAGCTAGTGTTGTGTTTTTTCAGTGAAAATCAGGTGTTTTCCTGTATTTAATTTACAGATATGTACCTAAATCATCATGCTGAGATTACATTTGAAAGTTATTATACCAAAAACAGAGAAAACTTGAGAAAAAAGTGACTTTCTCAGTAAAATATATCATTAACTGAACATAAAATAAAGTGTCTCCATCCACTGTCACTGATCCAACTCCATGGGTTTTACTGGTGAATCAATGCTGTAGAAGATGACGGTGTTTCCATGGTAACTACAGAGCCTCTGAACATCCAAATGGGTCATATCTGATGAACATGAAAAGATGACAAATTGTATTTTACACCAATTATTTACATGTATTGATAGGATTAATGGATGGACAGGTATTGATCAGTTTAGGTCAGTGGATGCTTTGGTCGTTAATGGCTGTTTGGGTCTTTATTGGTTAAATCAGGTCAAAATTATAATATTGGAAAAGATCAGCATAATGTTTGTTCAAACAGCAGCGGACCATCTGGAAGCACCCATGTCTTCTGTGAACACATGAATTAACAGCTTTTCTTTTGACGGATTAGTAATACAGACCGACACAAAAACACAACTTCAAATGATGGGAGTGAAATGAATTAGCAGAAGGTTAATGCTGTTAGTCTGCCACAGTGTGAAGTGACTTGATGTGCTCATGCACTGAACCAGTGACGAATGGGATTTCATGCCTTAGTCATGTGAATTTAAAACATGCGTTATGATTGGTGGAGTATGTATGATGGTGAGCGAAAAGATTCCAAATGTCAGCTGAAGAACATGCATGTAATGCTTTAACTAAGCTGCAAAACGTGCAAAATCAGACTTTGTTTTACCTTTAAATTCTGTAAAATGACATTATCGGACTACAGCGATGGATGTACTGATGGTACTATAAGGAAAAAATAATTAAAATATAAATATATATAAAAAATAATTTAATCAAAGTAAGATATATATATATATATATATATATATATATATATATATATATATATATATATATATATATATATATATATAGTCTACTCTCGTTATACCGCCAACTTCCGTTCACGGCCAAATTGGCGGTATAGCGAAAATGGCGTTACAACAGGTTGCGTCCATAATGCGCATGTCTTTACTATATGATGTCTATGCTGCCTCCGTTAACCCGTTCTAATTGCGTTTCTAAATAAATCTTGATTCTGTTATGTTGTAAGGGATCATTTAAAGTGGGGAAACATTTTAAGCATTATTATACCGTGTCGGGAAATGACACCCCATCATCTTGAGGCTTTGGCTTAATCCCACGTCCTCTTCCCGACATCCTGACCTACTGAGTGTTCTGCGACAAATGAACGGTGGCCGTTCCGTAGACCTACTTGTAGCTTGCCGCGATCAGCGTCTGGCGCGTTTGTTTCGGTGCATTGTTAAAATTTATGTGTACTCGATGGCAATCACGCTGGCGGTATAACGGTCGGGAAATCAATGGTATAAGTGTTGTTTGTGCATGGAACTGGGCTGGCGGATGGCGATAGGCGGAAATGGCGGTAGCTAATGGAATAATGCATTGGGGATTTTTGTGCAATGGTTTTGGTCGGCGGTGAGTGAAAATGGTGGTATAACGGCGGGCGGTTTAACGAGAGTAGACTGTATATGATTGGGTGCTTCTATGAAACTGGTCCTAAAAACAGGACATGGGGCGAAAAAAATTCAAACCAGATGTAGACTAATGTTACGAAGCAGGTTTGGAAGCACTTTGGGTCTATTTTGAAAATGAATACTTACTGAGATAAAAGAGACTATTTTTCAGATGAAACACATTTTATATTATTTTTATACAAAAATCCGCATGTAACAGTAAAAAGGACACGAAAATTACAGACTACTATTTTTTTTTTTAAATCTTTTTATTCTCTCACAGGTACATTTTAGGAATCGAAGTAAATATGCAAGGCATGAAAGTTACACACTATTATTATTATTTTTTGAATATCTGTTTTATTCTCTCACAGGTGCATTTTGGGCATTGAACTAATTATACAAGGCAGAGTGTTTGACAAAAATGACCGCTGTTGCAAAATCACTCACCATTTATTTGTGTTTAAATGGGCAGGTTCTGCATGTAACACCAGTGGACACGATGGGTTACACACAAAACCTGGAATGTGATCCATGAAAAACCCACACGTCTGGATTAGAAAAACCACAAGGATCAACAAACTGAACACAGTGTCTGTATTTATAGTTTATATAAGACCATTTACAGCCATGTTTTCAGATCAAATGCACTGACACCTAGGTAGGTTTTCATGTCCCAATTTTGGTCCTATTTTTGGCCCCAATATTTGATTAAAAATTCATAAATTTTGGGATGGCTCAGAGCAAGAGTATAGTTTTTTTTTTTACATTTATCTGAGGTCATCATTAGGTACACCCTGGGGGGAAATATGTCGGCTCTCTTTACGTTCTTTGGATTCTGTTGATATTTTTAAAAGTAAACTCCAAACCCATGTGTTTCTCCAGACGTTCTCATGACAGCAGATTAAGGGTTGTTGTATGACCACCAGCCCTGTGATGGACTGGTGACATGTCCAGGGTGTACCCCACCTTCGTCCATAAGTAACTGGGATTGGCTCCAGTGACCCTAGTGAGGATGAAGCAGGTTCAGAACATGAATGAATGAACATGACCATCATGTTTATTTAAATTTATACCTTTTTTGTGATTGTAATTTTATCTGTTTTCTATTTGTAGTTTATTGTCCTTTATAAAGCACTTTGTGACTTCTCTTGTCTGTGAAAGGTGCTCTATAAATAAACTTTGCTTGCTCACTCTTTTATTATTGGGTCTTAAAAGCTGGTAAAGTGCCAGGGACCAAACTGAAGCCAGTTTCACAGAAGCACCCATTTATATATATGTGTGTGTGTTTTCTTTTCTATTGTATTGATCATTTCTTCCCTGCTACTTTTTCTGCTACTTTTTTTTTTTATTATACTTGAATGGAACAACTGTAACACCCAATCATTTCTTCCTGGGATTAATGAAGTATTCTGATGCTGATTTGACAGAAAATGCAGACTGAGCTCATGAAATCGCGTTGTATGTGACGCCAGTTTATTGCATTTCATCCTTTCATGTGTTATTTAACACCATTTGATGGTGTGTCAATGCTAGCCGCTAACTGTGCTAACCGCTAACCCTAATTGCTAATTATGCTAGCCCCTAATTGGGCTAATCGCTACCCCTACCCCTAAAAGTGGCGTGTTATCTGTACGTAATTCATGATATCACGTTGGAAAGTGAAGGTTATTGTCCTACAGACAGACCATGTGCAGTTTATCTGCCTTTAGTTGTGTTTGATCTTGTTATGTTTCCATATAAGTGAATTTTAATTGGTCTTTTTTATTTTAGAAAATAGAACCTAAATGTAAATGAACTCATCTGGGGGGTGTGGTCTGCATGTGGTCCCATAGGGTTAGGGTTAGGGTCTCTCTCTCTCTCTCTCTCTCTCTCTCTCTCTCTCTCGTTACATCATAGGTGCAGTAGTGACCCCTCCATCGAGCAATATTTTTTTTACCTTTACTAACTTATGTATTCATTTTATTGCAGTTTTTAATATTTTATCATTTTTATGGGCTGTTTTTAGTTGGTGTTTAAAATTTTTTTCTGTGTTTTATTTTGTGTTGTGCATTTTGCAGTTGCGTTCTGTAACAGCACCTGGGGTGTTTTTATTGAATGACAGTTAATACATCTGAGTCTGAATCTGAATCAGTTATAGAACCAGGGCATTCTGGTCCTGGTTCCCAGTACAACGTGGTTCCAGCGGGTTCTGTCTCTATAATATACAAACTGGACCTGTTTCTACTTCCATCTATGTTTTCATGTTTTATAGGAACCAGACCAGACCAGTACTGGAGGATCAGTCAGCTGATCAGTCATGTGACCTATGTGTGAGGCAGTTGAAGTATCTGTAAAATTGGAATTCTATGGTATTAAACAGGAGTTAACTGAGGAGGATGAGCCACTGAGACACCACTGTCACAGCTGTGGGCTTTGTCATGAGGACACAGAACCAGGACCGATCCACGCAGAACCAGGACTGATCCACACTGAACTGTTCTCCTAATTGACCATCTGATGGGCTTTTCAAAACAGTCACGTCATGAAATAAATACAGTACTGACAGAACCTTCAAAATGTAATTGTATTAATTTGAAAAGTACTATGTAGTAGTGGACTCGGCTAATGTTGGTTTTAACTGCACCAGTGGAATGACAGTATTTTACAGAGAACATTGAATTACAAGTGGGATTAAATTAAATTAAATTAAATTGTGTTAGATTAGATTAGATTAGATTAAACAAAATTAGGATAGATTAGATTAGGTTAGATTAGATTACTTTAGATCAAATTATTTTAGATTAGTTTAGATTAGACCAGATTAGATTAAATTGGTTTAGATTAGATTAGATTAGTTTAGATGAGATTAGTTTAGATGAGATTAAATTATATTAGATTAGTTTAGATTAGATTAAATTACTTTAGATTAGAGTAGTTTAGGTTGAATCAGTTTAGTTTAGATTAGATTAAATTAGACTAGTTTAGATTAGATTAGTTTAGATTAGATTAAATTAGATTGGTTTGGTTTAGATTAGGTTAGTTTAGATTAAATTAGATAAATTTAGTTTAGTTTACTTTAGATTAAATTAGACTAGTTTAGATTAGATTAGTTTAGATTAAGTTAGATTGGTTTGGTTTAGTTTAGATTAGGTTAGTTTAGATTAAATTCGATTAGATTAAATTAGATAAATTTAGTTTAGTTTACTTTAGATTAGAATATATTGATCTCACAATGGGGAAATTCAATGGTCAAGTGTAAAAAAACAAAATAAACTCATTTTTATTTTTCTACCTGTCTTTTCTGCACTTGTTTTTTGTAAATTGCTGCCGTTAACTGTTAGCTGTTTTAGTCACCAGTGGATGTTTGGGTCTTTAGGGGTTAAATGGGAGTTGTTCAGTCGTCATGGATACAGACCTGTTGTCATGAGACTTTAGTAGAATAGAAATGTGTGGGTTAAGGGTTTGAAACAACGTCAGGGTATTTTATACTTCATAGAATTCTACTCACATTTACGTTCATTTAATGCATTCAAAAACAATCCAGCGCTGGTTTGTTTGTTTTTTTTTCCACTGCTTAGACAATAGAGACTCTGACTTCAAGGCCAACGTTCTAAATAAAGACTAACAATAAACAAAATTAACGGCTCTTGAGTTTACAAGGCAGCATATCCGTCTCCATGGTAACAGAGCGAACCCACGATGGAGACCCTGAAATACTGTTAGAAGCTTCAGAAAGTGCCTGACCTTTGGACTGAGGGTGAGGGTTTTATGGTACTTTTATGTGTTTTTAGTTCCTGGTTCTTCTTTTGTGGTGGTGCACGCTGGTGGGTGGTCAGAAATAAAATAACAGAGCGTACCAGTGCACCAAAGCCCCATCAGTCCTATGCTGCGTATTGATCCTAGCCGTCTTCAGACTGAACTCCTGTATGCCTGTTTACCTCTGCGGCCTGGTTCTCCAGCTGTAGACCGTGGACTCTGTGACTCAGTCGTCACTTTTTGGAGTTCAGAGGATGGAAATGAGGTGTCAGGTTGACTGTGTCACTGAGCTGTGCATCCCACTGAGGACTGAGGCAAACGGACACACAGACCATAATAAGAGGGAACACAGACGACCCACTCAGCTCCTCTGCCTGTTGTCATGTATACGCTGCTCAGCCTCGAGCATTATGGGAAATGTGTTTTGGCACATGTGTTTGACATGTCTGTGTAGTTTATGGAATCTGATCTGAATTTCAAAT